>NW_005367809.1:1713985-1718044 GCF_000412655.1 Myotis brandtii | reverse complement strand
CCAGAAATCAGGATTTTAAAAAGATTCCCAGGTGATTCTAATGTGCAGCCAAGGTTGAGAACCACTGATCTATAGATATAGTATTTCCAAAGGTAGCTTTAATAATACATCCATTACAAATCATTTCACTTCCATGCTCTGCTCTGAGGGCGGGTTCCTGCCTGAAACCTCGCCCTGAGGGAGGGTTCCTGCCTGAAACCTCACCCTCCAGGAAACAGCTGGGGGAGGGCGCAGCTGTTTCCAAGACGACCCCTGCAGGACTGACTTCCTTCCGGTTGGATGCGCTTCTGGCTGTAATGAACACCCAGGGTTTTTATATAATTAGATTCTGTCGCCAACGCCGGCTTCTTTCAGCTTCAGAGGTACGTTGTGCCAATACTTGCTCTTCAGACATATTCTGCTGACGACGATGCTTTCTTTCGGCTGCAGAGATACCTTGTGCCAACAATTGGCCTTCAGATATATTCTGTCACCAACAATGACTTCTTTTGGCTTTAGAGGTACTTTGTTCCAATAGTTGGTCTTTAAACATATTCTCTCCTCCCTGCTGTCAGGGGCCAGGGTGCAGGTGAGTAGGATTGCTAGCTGGCAGGCCCCTGACTGCAAGCTGGCCACCTTTCGATTCCGTGAGAAAAGGGGCTCCCTCCTCCCTCCTGTCAGGGTCAGGGGTGCAGGAGAATGAGGTTCCTGGCTGGCAGGCCACTGACAGCAAGCTATCCAACAGCGGATTCTGTGAGGAATGGGGCTCCCTCCTTCCTACTGTCAGGGTCTGGTTTGAAGGTCGGCCATGCCCCTGTTGGGCCAGACCCAGAGTTCTACCACGCTGTGGCCTCCACCTCAGCAACCCAGGACTGACTGCTGCTGGGTGCTCCTGGCGCTCCGAGGGGGGGTTCTTCCCTCAGGCCACATGGGAAACAGCTGGGGAGGGCGCAGCCCTTGGCAAAATGACCCAGGATTCAGTGGGTCCACACTCCGAGGGCGGGTTCCTGCCTCAAACCCTGTCCTCACCGGAAATAGCTCCAGGAAACAGCTCGGGGGAGGGCGCAGCCATTGCCAAGACAACCCCTGCAGGACTGACTTCCTTCCGTTTGGTCGCCAGATAGGTCATGATGAACACCACCCAGGGTTTTTATATAAGTAGATGATAGTAGAAAGCAAGATCTAGAGACCAGGTGTGCTCAATGCTAATGGGATATCATTTCTTATAGACATTATTAGCTGACAGAACAAGGAAAGATATTTGTGTATATTATATATAAATATTTTCATATTTAACCATGTGTATAATGAGCTAATTATGTGTTTAAACGGACCAATGCTGGTCCATTACTGCAGACCTAGTCCTTTCCCCTTGATTATTTGTACTTTCATTCCATCAGGGAGAAATCTGATACCCATGATCTGCCACCCATTTCCTTAACTGTTCAATTCTACTAAACATGTACATGGTATTGTAATTGTTAACCCATGCCCCTAATGGAAACAACTTTACCAACTAGAGTACAGTGCTGATATAAAGTTCATTGAGTCTTTCATCAGAATCCATTAATTTCCTCTACTTCTTTAGTGTGGTTGTTTCACACAATTACAATAGAGTTAAATTATATTGTCACATTCTGTGAAGGATCCCCTAGTTTCCTATTTTTTATTTGTATGTGTTAAATTTTATTCTTTTTTCTGTAAAATTCTATGGACATTAACAAATGCATCACTTCATTTATTCACCATTACTATGTTATACAAAATATTTTCACTACCCTAAAAATATTTCCAATGTTTCATTGTTCAAATGATTTTTTATCTTTTTAATAAGCACACAATAGTACAGGGACATAAATGCAAAAAGTATTTAGGGAGGAGTTTATAGAAGGATTTTACATAGAAGGATTATTAGAAATAATACCGATCAAATAGGTTGTAGTCCAATTCCCTTAGAAAACCAATCAAATTCCTTTTAGAATTTATTCTTATGGATTTAGAAGCTATTAAAGTTTTAGAAAGCACATTTTCAGTCTATAAAACCTTTAGGATATACTTAGTCTAAATTCCCCAAATATACAAAGCCCCTGATTAATATAATTAAATACTGACAGGAATCTGGAATTGTATTTCTTTCTGAAGAAGATGACAATGAGTCATTCTCCTGTGAATTTCTAACATTCTTAAATCATTATAGATAAATATCACATTTTTGTGATGTTTTCATTTACAATTCTGTCAATTAGTGCTGTTCAGAAATGCACTAAATAGTCTCCAAGTGGCTTAGAAGAGTTAATGTTTCCCTAAATGCTTAATTTGCTACTCAAGATTGACAGAGACACAGAGGCAAACAAATACCAATAGCATTTCATAACACTGAAATAAAGTGAAAAAGAATCTAAGCATTTTCTGTCATCTCTTCAGGGCATTATTTCCGTCTACTGTTCACCTGCTCTAATTATCCTGGCAGCTCACTGAAATTACATTTTTTTCTGCTGCTAACAAGATGAGCCAGATTTTCTCCAGTGCCAAAGACACAGTATCATCAACAAAATAGTCTTGATGATACCCTAGTGACTTCAAAATGTTAATGCATCTCACTGGATGCCTATCTAGGTTCCAAGGAATGGCATGCTCCAGGGAGAATTTGGCTCAATGAGAGATGGCTTTAGCACACAGGCAACAGTACTGTTCAATTTCCTGCTCTTATATTTAGATTAGGTAAATATTGGCTAAGATTTTGAAGCAAACATAGCCCCATGCCTGCTGCTCATGTTGGTCTCTTTTCAGGTCAATTAGTGCCTCCTAAATTCTTAAAGCAGGTGCTAATCTGGTAACCAAGATGCTAGGACATTTGGCACAATTTCTCTGTAAAGGGAAGTTGGAAATACTTTGTATTAAGAGTTTAACAGGATAGATGAATACTCAAACATATTCCCTTTATTAGCCTTAAATTTTTTTTTATAAGAAATATATTAAAATTTAAAGTATACCTTAGAACCAGCTTAAGCAGCTTTCCTCTTGAACAGGAAACACAGGATTAGCACATCTTGGTTTGCTTCTCCATATTAATTTTTTTATTTCTGATTTAATTTTTAATTTATCAACACCTGTGAATTGGTGAGTAAAACCCAGTGTTTTCTCCAATATGGATTCTACCTTTTTCATTTTAGAAGAATTCTCTGTGAACAGATCTGTATTTCAGAGATAATTTTGAAAGAAAAAAGGAAAGGAAAACACTGCATGAATAACTAACTGCACTTCATTTGCATGTAATGATACACTAACTATCCATGGAAAATGTACTAAAGATTGGTATTGAATAGAAGACTACAACATAGGCCGTGGATGTTAGGCATTAAAAATCTAGGAGGAGAGATATAAACAAATTATAATACCCTGTGAGAACCCTAGGCAGCTATAATAATACGCAAGGGAATTATATGAGGGAACAATCAATTCTGTCAGGGTTTATACACTAGATTAGCTTTCTGAAAGAGATTATACCTGAGCTAGATTAGCAAATGTGAAATTTGAGTTTTTAAGAGTATAAAAGGGAAAAGACAGTCTGGACAGAGGGAAAAAAAAAAAAACAAATTCAAAAACAGGAAGAAAGTGTCACTTGCCTGGAGAGAATAAAAGCTGTAGAGTGCTATTGGCATAAAATCAGGAAGACAGCTCAACAATCTGGGAATTGAGACTAGAAATTTAAGGATAAACAATGACATGACTCACATAACATTTAACCAGCTTGTTTTTCCTGTGAGTCAGCGGTTCCCATAATTCAGCATGCAAGTATAACCTTAGAGAGTGTGTTAAAAATCCAAATCCTGGAAATCACAATATTCCACAAATCCTCATTGAGAGGGTCTGGTTAAAATCCACCATTCTGAATCTGTATCAGGACTTACAGATTATTTTACAGGTTATTTTAAGAAATACCATTGTTTGATAAACAGGTTAGTAAATGATGAAGACAGCAATATATATGCAAACATGGTAATTAACTGTACCTCCGACACGCTTCCCATTGGCTAATAAGGGCAATATGCAAATTAACTGCCAACCAAGATGGCGGCC
>NW_005367809.1:1686894-1713158 GCF_000412655.1 Myotis brandtii | reverse complement strand
GGCTGCCAGAGGGATGTCTGATTGCCATCTTAGGCCCAATCCCCTGGGGAGCGGGCCTAAGCCAGCAGGTGGTCATCCCCTGAGGGGTCCCAGACTGCGAGAGGGCACAGGCCGGGCTGAGGGACCTCCCTCCCCCCCAAGTGCACAAATTTTTGTGCACCGGGCCTGTAGTATATATATATTGCACAGAGGATGATAGAAGCTAAAATAAGGGAGACAAATAAAATTTGTTAATTTGTTCACTTAACATATATTAAATATTAAGTATGTCCCAACGTCTGTTCTGGACATTGTGTGTGTATGTGTGTGTGTGTGTGTGTGTGTGTGTGTGTAAAACAATGAGATAGGTAGCTTTTCAAAGTCCACACAGCTTTTTACTTCTCAGATCTCTCACTGTGGTCTATGTATGCCCTTACAAGGAAATGCTTATACAGCTATTTTTTATACATTCTAGTGCTCATGAGGTGCCAAAAGCTGAACAATGAGAATGAACTGGAGCCATGAAAGCAGGAATATTAGGACTTGGGGCCTCATTACTGGGAAAGGAGACTAAGAGAATGGTTTAGAAGTTTTGTGAAGGCTTCTGATTGAACTGGCAATCCATAAATCCAAATAAGTCATAAATAAAGAACATGATTGATCAGATGAATTAGTTGAAGACAATAAAAAGTGCAGTTTTGGGTGCTTATGGGGATCTTATATATATAACCATTTGCTTTCTTTACAATTGAGAAACACTCTTACTGTGACAGGTCACAGGAGCTTGTCACCAGGGAAAATGGGCAAAGTCCAGAGAAAAGAATTTCAAGAACTCATGTGTGGGAGAAGTTTAAGAATAATAGAGAGCTGTTTCAGGTGAAAATAAATAATATGCCCTTTGGGATGTAGAGGGTGGGCAGCCTCTAGTAGCAACTTCCCTGAGATCCCTGCTATCCTCCCTTTATTTTCCTCGTTTGGGGAACAAGCAGGTTGCTTTTTAGGCTGTCCAACCTGTCTTCTGGGTTTTCCCAGGGCTGTACTGGGCCCTCCCTCTGTCTGATCCCTTTCCTGTATCTTCAGGGGGTTATGCTGGTGCCTCCCCCTGCAATCCCTTTCCTGAATCTTCCAGTTTTTGTGCTCTTATCCTATCTGGCTGTTTTCCCAGATTTTCCCGGCTAGCCTCCTCCTCTTTGTGGTCTCCATTTTGACTCATACTGAGCATGCCTCATAATTCTGCCTCATCACCTGGCTTCTGTGCAAAGTCCAGCAAAGGAATCCCCCCCTCCCTCCCTCCCTCTTTATCTCTCCCTCTGATCATCAGGGTGAACAGGCTGGTTGTTCCCTGGGGACATTCAAAAGCAGGTCTTTCCTGCCTAATGGGGATGAAGGTCTCTTTGGCTAAGGATGGAGCTGTCCCTAGAAGCTGTCATTCCCTGACTTAATTAAGCTTATCCAGCTTTCTCCCCTCTCTTTTGTTAATACCTAATTAACTAGCTGCCAATTAACACAGGCATATTCATTGCTATCAAGTAATTGAGCACAGACCATAGGTTTCTAATGATAGTCTTTGTTTTTCCTTCTAGTGAGAAAATATGCCAGTTCTGTTTTTATTACTATGAATGATTTCAGAAATTATTTTTTTTATAAATTAATAAATTATAAACTTAGAAAACATCTTTTCTTTTTATACTAGTACTTTCCAGTTCACTTGAGCCTAAATGAGAACTGAAGGGGAGTCCTGGTCCTGAGCATTGCTTCTGCAGTACTGCCTCAGCCCCTCTCCCCACAACAGCATGTCACCCAGCTTCGCTTATGACCTCTCCCTGACTTCACTGACCAGTTACTGTTTCCCTTTTCTCGTCCTTCAAATCTAGCAGATAAAATGGGAAGCTTTTCCAAGGAATCAATGGAATTGTAACAAATGAAGGTAATAATGAATGAAGATAATTTTAGGGTATCAGGAATAATGATTTTGGAAGATAACTGGGGCAAAGATAAACAGAGAAAAGGAAATTTTCTGGACCTGCATGTAAAACACTGTGCAAAATTTCACAATATGCCTTGTTTTTTATTTATTTTATTGTTGACAGTATTACATATGTCCCCCACTATCCCCCTATGCTCTCCTCTACCCAGCCACCACCCCACCCCAGTCCTTCAGCACCCTATTGGCTGTGTCCATGGGCTATGCATATATGCATAGAATTTATGGGCAGGAACTTCTCACATTCAAACTGTAGGCATTGATCACAAGCTTCTCTCTATAAGAAGTAGTAGCTCTTAGGTTTTTATCTTGGTTACTGAAACTCACTCATTTGTAAAGAGAATGAAATATTCTACTGCTTTATAGTTATTTTTATAATTCTGTACTTGTTGCATAATTGAAATAAGCTTATATTTAGATATATAGATTTAGATATCTACATCTACAGAGAAGATTTGCAAAACTACCAAACTTCAAATTATTGCATTGTGGAGTCCTTGGCCTTTCAAGGAGGTACACACCTTCTATTCCCCTGGTGTTTTCTGTATCATTTTGTGAGATTTTATATATTTTATTTAATTCTCCTTTATTCTGGCAGAGAAACTAGATTTTTTAAATTGGATATAATAATACTAGCTTAATAGCAGTTAGTATTTATTGAATATTTACTGTGAACTAAATGTTCTAATTTCTAAGAGACTAATATGCATTAGCTTTCTTCCTGCTATCCTATATAATAAAAGCCTAATATGCTAAGTGTCCGGTCGTCCAGTCAGCCGTTCAACCAATCAAAGTGTAATATGCTAATGATATGCTAAGGCCACTCAACTACTCGCTATGATGTACACTGACCACCAGGGGGCAGACAGTTGACCAGTTGACCAGTCACTATGAAGTGCACTGACCACCAGGGGCAGATGCTCCAACTGGTAGGTTAGCATGCTGCTGAGGTCCGGCTGATCAGGACTGAGTGAGATGGACCGGGCACGCCCTGGAGCCCTCCCTAGGTCCCTCCCTGGCTGGCCAACCTCCTTCGACCCTCCCTGGCCCCAACCATGCACCAGTGCGGTCCCTCGGCCTGGCCTGCACCCTCTGGCAATCCGGGCTGAGGGACCGCCCCCCCCCCCAGAATGCACCAATTTTGTGCACCAGACCTCTAGTAAATAACATAAAGAAATAGGCATTATTATCAACTCTTTATTATGGACAGAAACCTAAAATTGAAGTGGCAGCTTTTCATTGGCATCATTTCTGAAGCTTCACAGATTACTTCACTCTGTTAATTTACTACTCCCCCAACTACTTTCTAATTTGCAAAGGTTTGTTGATATTTCATATCTGATGTTACCTTGTCATTCACTCTATACTTGTGTTACCAGAGAAAAATGTGCCTTATCTTCCCTTACTGCTATTTGGAGTGGGGTCCTTGGGGTACTGCTGAAATAAGCATTTCTAGAGGCCCCTACAGGAGGATGAGATATGGTAGAAAGCTTTATTTCTATGGATTTATACTCCTGGGTTTGAAAAGTCCCATTTTCCTTAGTCCAGTCAGAAAAGAAGTGTAGCTGGGGTTTCAATAGAGCTAAAAGCAAAGCCAGTGTCTAGAGTTTCCTTTCCATATTGGACACAGGTCCAGTACAGCATCAGGCTTGTTGCATCCATTAGTCCACTGCATGGCCATGGGCCACACTGGAGAATGCCAGGAAGCCAAGTGTGAGCCCTGAGCCAAACGTACTAAAAGGAACCAAGAGTGTGAGAGTGTGGACTTCTTTGTTCAGGGAATTATGCATTCCCAAATTTTCACGTGCTTGCAGTGGCCACACCCATTCTGACTAACCATTTCTTTTCTCAGTTGTGACAGACAAACAAGTATCTTCCCTATGTCATCCCAACTTTACTGGGCATGCGTCTATTTTCCCTATTTGGTTTCGTCCCCCAGTGTTTTGCTGGGAGCATGCCTATAATAGCTGGCCTTCCCTTTCTCCATTCCTGTTATTAATAACTAGTTAACTACAATGGTATCACTTGTATCTGATTATGTCTTTAATCCAATTGCTGTGGATAGAATGCTTTATTGTTTTTAGTTATTTTTTTTTATTTCAGGCATGCCTTTACAATGATGACAGAGATTATGAATTTACTTAAAGGATTTTGAACCAGGCTTCTCAAGAACAGGAAGTTACAAGAGCTTTGCTTTTAGCTGGGTTCCTGCCTTAACCAAATGGCCCTTGGATAAAGGAGGTTTTACTTCCATTAAAGGATGAACTGATATTGGTTAGATGGAGAAGCTTTGAGAGAGACATGATGAGGACAGATGTGTTCAGGCACAAGAATATTGATGGAAGATTTGAGGAGTTCAGATCCAAAAATAATCATTAGGTCATTGTGAGGGAAATAAAAACAATAAACTAGGATGGGGGCATGACTCCTCACATTGATTTTGTCTTGATTTAATTTTTTTTTTTGTAAGCTCGCCTTGGAAGAATGATAGTGAAATAAGTTAGAACACACATATTTTTGCTGGTCTTAAAAGAGAAATTTTTAAATTTCCTCTCAGACTATCAAACTAAGATTTATCTTATTTATATGTTAGATTATTTTTATACCCACAATATATGAGTGATTAGGTGTCTTAGCTATAACCCATTGGTCTCATATGACTATTGACCATTACCATTGCCTTTCCAGTTACTCTTTCTCAATGGAGCCTACCGAGAATATTTTCCCTCTTTTTTTTTCCCCATCACCCCAGCCACTTAGGTTTCAAATAAATTAATTTCATAGTAAGATAGTAAGTTTACCTGTTTTTTTTCCTTTCACTTTCCTGAATTTTTTATATGTGTGATTTTTTTCTTCAATTATTTGAAAATCTAAATATTATTTTGTTTCTCTTAGTGGATAACTTTAATTTCATATCAATTTTTACATATTTATCACTATCTAAACTCTCTTCTGATTAAAAATGATTAGTTAACATTCCTATTTTCCACTGAAACTTCCATGTTTCATTTTGTATTATTAATGAAGTCATTAGACTTTATTAAGCTTTGACAAACTTTATGATCAACAAATCAGACACAGCCTCTGCCTTTATTTTATTTAGAATTTAATATAAGAGAGAGACATTTACATGCATTTTTTAAAAAGCATTGTAAGTTGTTATGTCTATGGAAGGGAATAAATAATGAGTTGTGATAAAGTAAATAGGGTGACCAATTTAGATGTTTCTCATAAATGTATCTATTAAAATGTGTTAAAAGTAAATTTTAGCACATTGTATACCACTGGCATATTAATTATATTCTTAACTCTTATTCTAAGCATGTCATAAATCTGAGTATAATAAATAATTTTAATGCTACTTTCATTACATTTATTTTGGTTCCACCATTTATCGGCTTAATTTTGACAATAGACACTATTACTAAAAACATATTAACTTCCACGGTTTCTTAACTATATTTAGCCAGAAGGATTGCAACCTAAGTACAGTGTTAAAAACAATTCACGTGGGCATCTTCTGTCATGTCAGTGAGCAATTCCTGAATGCAGAGAGTTGGCTGGCTCTGAATGCCAGGCACATTCCCACTGGACGTCCGCTGTCATCTGAGGCTCTCCAGTGTGCAGCCCAGCTAGGATGCGCCACTCTGACTAAAATGACATTTGGCAGCAATACATGCTGAGGCCTAACTGTTTGGGAGAAACTAGGTTTAAATGGCTAACTTGCTCCTTTGTGCTCAGCAGGAAACAGTAGTAATATCTCTTCAGGTTTAACCAAAGATCACTATCTAAACTCTCTTCTGAGTACTACAACCCTCTCTCAGATAATGATTGAAATACACAAAAGCCCTCCACAATTTACAACGTCGAATCAGTTGTGTCTACTACTAGTATAAGGAATAATCAATATGATACTGAAGGGGAAATAATAGGAAGATCCCTAATCTGAAGGTTTTTCCAAAAAATGTTTTCATTCCTCACCTACCTTGTGCGAAATCTCATCATGGGCTGCCTGATATTTGCGATAATATATAATCTTCAAAAATTAAATCCTCATAGGTTAGGAATCATTCATTACCTTTTTAAAATGCAACAAATGGTAGCATAATATGAAAAAAGTTAGCATGGGAATTAAGGAACATGGTTCCAGTCACTAGTCTGCTACTTAGTAGCTGTGCAATAATGGCCAATTGACCTGAAGCTCTTTATTCATTTGAAAAATATGGCTAAGAGTATCTGCATCACAAGAATTTTTGAAGATTAAATATTATCACAAATATCAGGCTGCCCATGATGAGATTTTGCACAAGGTAGGTATTTAGTGCATTTCAGTTGCCTTCTTTTCTGGATATCTTATTGAAGAGTTGCATGATTTTAACTTCTTGGATATCTGTTTTTCCATTTAAAATTAAAGGGTGAATTAAACATCTTCTACTTTAGAATTCCTAGTTCTTAATAATGAAAAGCTTCTAACAGAGTTGACCATTTATTAAGGGAACTGCTTCAGAAAGTAATCAATGTCCCATCTCTGTAACTTCATCAACAGAAGACATCTAAAATAGAGTTCCATTTAGAGAAAAGTTTGTAAAATGATAGAGAGTAGATGCATTGTATTTGAACTGTATAGTTATTTTTTTTAAAAAGTAGGTCATACTTACACAATTTGTGATTTCAAAATTAAAAAGAAAACCAAGGTTTTCTGGTTTCTCTTCAAAAATAGTAGCACCGGATTTACTTGTTCTATTAAAATGAATGCAACATTCAGCTGGAGTAGGGTCATTTGTCCCTTTTGAGTAAATGTATAATTTTTTGTGTAATAATTTTTTTTTCTTTATTGATTAAGGTATGACATATGTGTCCTTATCCCTCCCTTTGCCCCCACCCCTGCTCATGTCCTCACCCTCCTGAGTAGATCTAAAATTTTTCAGAAACCTCATTAGTTCTCATGGTGTCTTCAAATCTTACTCTTTTATGTGAACTGTCTGCATCCAATAGAAAATTTAAATTTTTTACCACCAGTCTAAAGATTTAGGGAGAAGACCTAAAAATCTTCCTGACTCTAAATTTCCATTCTGTATAAGAACTTTTAAAATATAGTTTGTGATGATAACATCAAATAATTATTTCAAAATGTTAGATTACTTAAAAACAGTTAAAGGTGTATTTATCTATAAGTTGGTCATATTAAAGTGATTTTATAGGTTTTTTGTTTGTTTGTTTTTAGGACATGGAATGTCAATTGAGAGAACACTGACACCTAATAGCTACATAATCTGAAGATAAAATATATTGGAAATATTTTCTTCAAGTGCAGAAATTGAACTTGCATACCTAAATTTTTGAAGTGAAAGAAAACATTGGCCATAATATATAGATTTTAAAATTTGTACATATCCAAAAATGTAGCTCCTCTAAATTTCCTATCTAAAATTTTAGAAATTATGTTCTTCCAAACTTCCACACTAATGGAACTTTTTATGTCCATGATTTCCTATCTTCAGGGATTCATTCTTGAATCTCTGTAACAAGTCAAATGGTTTGTTCTTCATAGAGGAAGGTCTTATAACATTTATATTGTGTTGTTTTTTAATGTAAATTATACCTGATAGTTAATCACTCTATTGAGATGAAGAATGTAAATATTGCATTCCTCTGGGTTATTTCTTCTAGATGAAGGATCTTTCACCTTTGAATTAGTTTCTGGTGGGAGACATTTAATAAGAAAAAAAGTTTAACAGAATAAGTAAATACTGCATATGTATTTATGCAGTAAATATCAGTTGGTCCTGAAAACCACTGGACTTAAGTAAAAGAAAATTATTCAGTTACTTTCAAGTTATATGGATTTTACCAAGTTTATCAAAGACTACCTCATATTCACTATTTCATTTCATTAACTTAATTTCCATATTTATTTAGGGAATTACTCAAGAACTATAGTTACTGAGGAAGTAGTCAGGTATTTAGCAATCACCAGGAAGCTTTGCTGATTCATTTTTATATTATAACTGTGGGGTTTTCATATTCAACTAATTGCATTGCACATTTGATGATTCAACTGCCAATTCCACAGATACAGTTGAACACTTTGAAGTTACAGTTGCTGAGTTTTAAACTGCATCACAGGTTGTGCAGTTAAATTTTTCTGATTAGGTTGCCTGCCTTAATAATTGAGCTCTAAATATAGTACAATTTGTTAATCATGCTTTAGTCATTACTGACAGAAGTTGAATGTTTAACTATAGATTTTCCAATGTTCTAATCTTATTGCCTTACATTTGAAGTTAAAGTAAATTTTAGAAGGAATTTGCAGTGCCAAATTCATAACATGCCTTATATTGAATATTTTGTAAAATGGAATTATTTTATATTTATAGCATTAATTAAATTAACTTATAAAATAAAATTGTTTTATCATTATAAAACAAATGCATTTTTTAATTATGTTTTTGTGATTTTTTAATCTTCTATTTTCTTACCTCCCAAATACATTTTATAATTGTCAACATACTATACAATGTATCTTTCCTATGAATATGAAATAGATAATTTGTACATACCATGTATGAAATAGATAAGTGACAGTATGTATGAATTATCTATTTTATTATTATAGGTGTATATGAGCATATATATATATAACTGATTTGTGATATACACTCACTCAGTTATGATATTGGATAATATTATAGCAAAGTGTTTCTCCAAAGAAAAAATAAATAAATTTGAGTCATCCAGTATTATACTTAATTACCTTACTCATAAATCATTTTCCTCAGTTTTCTTAGGATATAAGTTTTCAGTTATGCTTAATGAAAAGTTTTAGAGATCTGTTCTACAACATTGTACTTATAGTTAAAAATACTATACTCAACACTTAAAAATTTGTTAAGACAATAGATCTCATGTTATGCCTTTTGTGTTGTTGCTTTTTTATTTTTTGCCACAATAAAAATATTAAAGATAACCTCTAAGAATTTCTGAGGGAACGAGTGTGTGTGTAGGGGGGAGATTAGCCAAAGACCTCATAGGCATATGTGCATAATGCATGGACACAGACAACAGTGCAGTGAAGGCCTGGGCAGGGGGTTGCAAGGGTGGAGCGGGATGGAGAGGTTCAATGAGTGGGAAAAGGGGGACATCTGTAATACTTTTAACAATAAAATAAATAAAATTTAAAAAAATAAATCAGATAAAAGAAAAAGGAAGAAAGAATAAACACAACCTAATTGTAACTACATTACCATAGAAATAGTAACACTCTCACTCAAATAATATTTTGGAGCATTGACTATGTCAGAGATGCTCAGACTGGCAAGAGTTACAGACAGAATAACAGTCATGTGATAGTTTTATAAGTGGGATATGCACACATAGCTTCAGGAGCAGGATGTAAGGCAGGTTAAGAATTGATCCAGAGGTAGGGAGGCATAAACAGAGAATAATTGGAATTTACAAGGCATAAGGGCCTTCTAAAAATAAAGAAAACAGCATGAGAGAAGGCAATGAGGCCCAGGATTGTGGCAAATATGGGAACATCATGCTGCAAGCAAATTGTTGCTTTCCTATGTTTTCTTTTTTTAAATTGATTTCAGAGAGAGGAAGGGAGGGAGGGAGAGAGAGAGAGAGAGAGAGAGAGAGAGGCATTGATGTGAGAGAGAAACATCAATCCATTGTCTCCCCTATGCACCCCAAGCGAAATCCAACCCACAACCTAGGTATGTGCCCTGACCAGAATGGAACCCACAACCCTTTGTTGTACTGGATGCCATTCCAACAAACTTAGCTTCAGGGACAGGGTGCTTCCCTATTCTTAAATTATACAGTGAGTCCTATGGAACACAATAAATTCTGCTCTTTTTTAATAAGTATTTTCTCTCTAAAAATATGTTTTTATATTATGATATAACACAACTGACTAGTAAATATATCCAATACTTTAAAATAATAGAGTGCTTTGAAATTTTCAAAAAGCCTAAATTTGTTCTAAAACTAAGTGAAGTGTGAAAGGTATCTTAATTTCAGAAATGGACACAGTCATAAGTGATCTGTTCGATCACATAAATCTGGCAAGTGACCAAGATCTGACACTTTAAAAAGACTCTGTTAGCCTGGGGAATACATGATATAGTAGAAACTAGAAGATGTGAAATTGGATGGTTCCAGAGTAGAGTCCAAGCTTTACTACTTACATGGTGTGTAACCTCTAGTTACTTAAACATCTCTGAGTTTGCCTTCTTATCTGTGAATTGATGGTAGCCACTGAAAAAATTAAAGAAAAACATATTTTTAGTCACTTGGCACATGTAGAGACCCAATTAGTAGTATTTCCATTCATGCACTGGTGGGGTCCCTCGGCCTGGCCTGTGGGGACCGGGCCAAAACCAGCAGTCTGACATCCCCTGAGGGGTTCCGAATTGCGAGAGGACACAGGCCAGACCAAGGGACCCCACTGGTGCACAATCGGGGCCAGGGAGGGACTATGGAAGGGCTCTAGGGCGTGTCTGGCCCGTCTCACCCAGTCCTAATCGTCCAGACCTCAGCAGCAAGCTAACCTACCAGTTGGAGTGTCGGCCCCCTGGTGGTCAGTGCACATCATAGCTACTGGTCGAATGGTCGAACGGTCACTTAGGCTTTTATATATATCACAAAAAAACATGTATTGCTAATTTTTTCTTCTTTTGTTTTTCATTATAAGCAATCAGGCACTCATCATAGAATAAAAACACCAGATAATCAAAACAATAGTTTTATTCAAAGTGACCAATAATTTCATTCAAAGAGTTAACAAAGAAATCTTTCATATTAATAACAGATTAAGAGAACAGTAACCAGAAATCTCACCTAATCTTCTTGGCTAGTTAATTTCATGTCAGGGGTTTTAAATATCCTTAATAGAAGTAACTATTTAGACAATTTTGGTACTTAGCAACATATATACTTGTACAATATTCAGGGCAATCAGAGTATGCAAATATAACTGCTAATATATTCATTTTAATCAGGAAAATATGCACAAGCCTAACAGTTCAGCTTAGGTAGTAAACAGTATGCAGCTGGTTCTATAAAAATAAAATATGACTATGACATAAGGGAATTTATAAAATGTTTCAATCTCAAAACTGCTGTCCAAATTTTCATCAACTATATTATTTGGTAAATGTGTTAATCAGTAGCAAATCAGAGCAATTAACAGTTTGTTGGGTTTTACTACAGTTTCAATAATATCTCCTTTATCAAATGAAGCAATGTATATTTGTAAAATCCAAGACAAAAACAAAATAAAAGAGAGAGAAATTAGAACAAAACACTCTAAAATGTTAAATTTTAGGATATATTTCTGTTCTGTGTGTATTATCTTTTTGGGCAGCAAACCTAATGGCATATGTTGGTGAATAACTATCATAAAACAAACTATTACAAACTATTATCTTTTCATAGCTCCCCTTCTCTGGGTAAAGCCATGCAAATTTTGGCTGTTAATGTTGGGTATGTGAAATAAATCAATTTAATATTTTCAGCGTTAATAAGATTTGAATCTAGATCATTTATTTAAACCAAACTTATAAAAATTATAAATCTAGAGATTGAATTACTAATATACAGTTATAAAACTTTAACTGGCAATATGCTGCCACAGAAGAAAAATCCTTTATGCTGGTATATTTAGATGAAAAGTGTATTTACTACTCCTTTTGGATTAAATAGTTTCTTTTATTAAAATATTTCATTGTTCCTCTCTCTCTCTCTCTCCCCTTTGGCTTATAATTACAAGTGTCTCTATTTGACTTTAAAAACTACCTATTCTTTTGTATTGACTCATGAAATATCTGCATATCAATCTATTTAAACTTTTCTCATTACTTTCTTTCTTAGCTCAGCCATTGAAGCACTTATATAATATCATCTATCTCTTGGAAAACTTGACTGTGATAGTTGAATACTGTGAACTATAGATCACAAGTTCATACCAATCGCGTGGTAGGAAGAAAGTCGGAAGGTAAAAACTATATTTAAAAAATGTTTTTGTGATTAAGGCTGTAGTTATTTAGGGGGATGAGATATTTAGATTTTGCAATCAGATGCACTCACATGGAACTTGGATTCCTCATTCATTTTTCACTGAGAGGCACAAGGGCTGGAAAATCCATAACAGCAAAATGGATTTTGGCAGACACAATGTTGTTTAAAAGCCAGGAGCTAAGGGAGCACCTTCCTAATTTTTGAAGAGGTGCAAGTTTGGAAGCAGTGTTTATTGTGGCAAATTTAACATTCTGCTTGATCTTGGTAAAGGCAGCAACTCCTTCAATGGCCAAGTTCTATGAATGGCTTGAATATTTTTTTCTTGGAGTTTCAGACTATTGTATGTTGATTCAGCCCTCCAGAACATCCTGGGAATGTGCTACAACCATGTATTCCCTTTTATTTAAACTAGTCAAAGTAAATTTGGCTATCTTAAATTGGGAATACTGATAAAGATAGTAATTAGTACACAGAAGTAGCTAGGCACACTAATCTTGTTAATCGAAGTGTGATTCTATTCTAGCAGCTGGGAGTTTGTTAGACATAATAGATATCAGGCCACACACCAGGCCTTATGATTCAGAACTTGCATTTTAACAGCTTCCCCACTTGATCTACTAGTATATGCCCATTCAAGTTTCAGCCCAAAAAATAAATAAATAAATAAATATCACAACAAAAAGCCAGAAAGAAATGTTTGGTTTGGTGGGGGAAAGCAGGAGGTAGATGGCAAGGACTCGGGTATTGATGGCTAGAAAATATTTACTGCACACTATGAAGTGGCAGAATAGTCAATCAAATTGTTTCCTGCTGTAAGTTGGAAGGCAGACCATTGCTTAGGCTGTTACGGGAATTTTAAAAAAATTAATAATAGTGGCATGTTAAGGCTGTTTCCTGTACCTTTCAGAAAAATCAAAAATAGAGACATTATAAAAACACACAAAAAAACTAGGGATATTTTGTCTTAAGCAGAGATGGAAGAGTACACAGCTACAAAAGTGGTGACAACTGCAACCTAGGTTGCCCAAAAGTTACATGATTTGGATCATAGCAGACAATTACAGCTAAAACCTAAAGTACTGAAGCAGTAAGGAAAAGTGGCTGAAGAGCTGCACCTAAGCAGAAGTCAAGACTGTAGGCACAGTTGTATTTTGCTGTTGGTTTGTGCTTGCTTTATGAAAGCTGCCATCCATTTGAAGGGAACGATGGTGATAAGAGCACAGATATAACATTTAAAAGATGAGAGTATTTGGGCTTCAAGTCTTTGATGGTGGTAATTTTACCATGGAATTGATTGGAGCCAGTAAGAAGGAACTTTTGAGTTTTTGAGGTATCAACGAAATTACATTGTCAAAGAAACGTGTATATAATTGGCAGAACTCTAAAAGCAATGTCGACTATCCAAACCTGTATCTCCAGGAAGCATATACATTAGGAACTCTACTTCAGATGTGACCACAGAGAACAATGGTCAAGAAATAACTTCCAGGAAGGCAAAACCAGAAAACAAAAGACAAGAGAGTCCTTTTTTCAGAGAGAAGGCAGTCCTTCAGAGAGCTTAATCCGACTGCTAGACAGGCTAAGTACCTCACTCTGTTGCTACATCCCTGCTGAGCAGGATCTTATCCCCATTTGCACCACAATCACTGGTGAATTTCCAAATCTTTGTTTCCAAATGAAAGTTTTTATTATAATTATTATTTTTCTTGTCTAAATTGATGTATTGGATATATGAGGGTAGATAGTTTTTAGTTTATTAGTTGCTGATCTCTGGGTGTCACACATTCCACGTCTATACTTCATAGAGAGGATTGCATGGCACCCAGGTTTATGAAGTTTGTTCTGAGGGAGATTTGGAGAAATGATCCCTTTGGTTCCATTAATATTGTAAGCCGGTTCTCTGTTGAAAGAAGGGTATATGTGTATAGGTGAAATACAAAGGTATATATTTTGCACAGAACCTCAATCTATCAACAGGAAAGTGGGAGATGATTATGGCCTTGCTTTTTTAAGGAAACATCCTCGATGTCCCACTTTGGATTATTTTCTCTCCTTAACCAGAAGTTGCTCACATGGCCACATTTACCAGAAAGAAGGCTGCTCCTGTTGCTTCTGCTTTTTGCTTAAGAAATGGTTTTTCTGAATTAAATTAGATTCTAATAGCCTCTGTACTAGTTTTTCCTTTATTATAAAGTCTTTTCAATAATTTTTAGTAAAAAAAAAAATTAGTTCCTTTACACTTTTTTAATCTTCCTTCCTTTTCTAACATATTTATACCAAACACACATACACAAAAGTGTTTAGACTAACTAATCTTTCATTACTTCTCTTCCATCTGTTGTGTTCTTGCTTCCCAAAAATTACTCTACAGGTAACACTCCCTCAAACTCACCACCAACAGTTTCCCAAATCAAATGGTCTTTATCCTATCTGACTTCTCTTTAGACATTCTGGCATGGTAGACCACATGCTCCTTGCCACCATCAGATTCCTTGACTGCTTTCCCATCCTATATAATAAAACCTTAATATGCAAATTGACCGAATGGCGGAATGACCAGTGAAACGACTGGCAGCTATGATGCACACTGACCACCAGGGGGCAGATGCTCAATGCAGGAGCTGCCCCCTGGTGGTCAGTGCTCTCCCACAGCGGGAGCACCGCTCACCCAGAAGCTGTACTCATGGCTGGTGAGCGCAGTTGCGGTAGCCAGAGCCTCTCCCACCTCTGCTGCAGGTGGGCGGTAAGGATTGAGGGGTCCTGGACTGAGAGAGCCCTGGACTGTGAGAGGGATGTCTGACTGCTGGTTTAGGACCGATCCCCAGCTGAATCAGCCCTAAACTGGCAGATGGACATCCCCTGAGGGGTCCCGGACTGCGAGAGGGCACAGGCCAGTCTGAGGAACCCTCCTTCCCCCGCAACCACCAGTGCACAAATTTTATGCAACAGGCCTATAGTTTGAAATAATAAATATTCTGAGTCAATGGATGGAAAGCTGGAGTATTACTTGCACAAATTTTATGTATAAAAATATATCAGTTAATATGCCAAAATGCAGAATTCCACATGGAATTTCAGCTACTTACACAATACTTACATGTGTAGTTCACCTATAGAGTCAAGTAATCCAGAGGTAGAATGTCTTTTCTTCCCTTATTTTCATATCAACACTTTTCTTCATGTAGGATCATGGAGAAAATAAAAATACAATAAAAGACACATAGAAAGCTTTATTTCTAGTAGCAAAAGTATGAGTGTGGCAGACTGATGTCTAGAAGAGATATACATTATAGACACTTAGTTTGTTCACAAAAATAGGGGCCCAAAACAGCATAGTAAGGTGTGAGTGGGGGTGCATGGAAGAAATCACTTGGTTATCAGACATAGATAGCTTAAAGATAACATGATTTTAACACATGAAATGGTATTTTTTTTAATAAGACTCTTTTAATGTAACTTTGAAGATGGAGTGAATTAGTGTCCTATTGGAGTGAGAGAAAACAATTAGATGATAATAGTCATAAAATAAATAAGACATAAGGACCCTATTCTAGCCCTAAAACAGCAGGTATAGAAAACAGGAGGCATGTTTTAGAGTAGCTAGGAAGGTAAAATATCATAATTTGTTCATAAACTGGATTTGAGGGTATGGAGAAAAGCAAGTTTCTAGGATGCCTCAGATTTCTGGTTCATAATTGAATGGCTAGCAGTGTCTTTAATTTAGTTTACTAAGAAAGATTAGGTTTATTTAAAATAAGTTTCACTTGAAGTATATAAAGGCATTATGGAAATAGTTTTTACTTTGAAAATAGGGCTTATATTTTGGTCTGGCTCTTCTTACTAAATGGGAACCCTAAGCAACTTAGTTTCACCTCTTACACTGTATGATATGGAAAAGAAATGTGATAACATAATTATGCACACATTGTACAGTGCCTGGCACATAGTAGGTGCTTCACAAGTAATAGGTGATGGAAAAACTATCATCATCACCATAATGATAATATTCATGGAATTTGAAGATACCTGTTTGGGTTTGAAAACAATTTCTGTGTTGGGAATCATTTTGTATCCTACAGCAGATTAACACATTCAGGATCTGGAAATATTAACTTTACTGCTGCATATGCAAAGGTGATGAATGCCCTAGGAATTGTGAACATGAATGCGATAAAAATATGACTTAGTCATGAGAAGTTCTCCCAAAATAGTTCATCATTCTGTATAGGAAAATAGGCCTAACCTCAGCATCTTTTATTTAAACTGGTTTTAAAATGAAAGAAAGCAGACTGATATTCATCACTTTTTTGCATGTGATTCATTCTAGATTCAAATCTTTCCAAATTTTCTTCTAAATTAGTTTGTTAATTCCAATAATTAAGACTCTCAATCTGAGGTCCAAATCAAGCATATTGGGTCAGTTGAGTAGCATTTGCTCTTCAGATACACCTGTTTAAAATGTACTTAGAGATTATATTAGGAAAGTGTATCTCATTTTCAAGGCAATGTTAGCAAGACAATGAAAACACTTTATAAAGTTCATATTTAAAGCCAAAAATGTAAAATACCAGTGGCAAATCAAAGAAAAAGTTTTCCATTTATTTTTCCAAAGAGCTGTATTTTCTTTTTTTCTTTCTTTTTAAAAAAAATATATTTTATTGATTTTTTTACAGAGAGGAAGGGAGAGGGATAGAGAATTAGAAACATCGATGAGAGAGAAACATTGATCAGCTGCCTCCTGCACACTCCCTACTGGGTATGTGCCCTCAACCAAGGTATATGCCCTTGACCGGAATCGAACCAGGGACCCTTGAGTTCACAGGTTGACACTCTATCCACTGAGCCAAACCGGTCAGGGCAAAAGAGCTGTATTTTTATAGACCAGGTATATTTAAGAAAGGTACAGTAGAAGAGTAAAAGAGAGGCAATTCTTCATTCAAAAGATTTAGGTTTAGATAAAGTTTCAATGGCATTTTAGCAGCATCTCACACCTCACAATCATAAATTTTCTTCCCTCTCTTCTCATCTACACCCAAAGACACTGCGTCCTTTTGTCTCCATTTTTATTTTGTATTGGTTTCTCTTTTCTATTTGCAGATGACTCACAAGCCTGTGTTTACAGGTCAGCCTTCTTCCCTGAGCTACAGGCACACAGCTACTTGCAACTAGCTTATGGTCTCACCAGCTTCTCATAAATCACCGAGGCAGTGCATGATACAGCATGCTCTCATCCAGCAGCACCAGACACTTTGTGTTCATCTGAGAGAACTCCTCCTGTCACACGACCACCGATTGTTGACCAAGCACTTTGACTCTACTTCCACAGCATTTTAAAAGTATGGGAAATTCCAGGTCCTTTTCTCTTACTCAGCCAAGCTTTTTTCCTGCCTTTATTATTAGTTTTCCGCCATTCACCTCTCTAGAAATGTATCTCCCAACCTCAAGACATATATTTTTAAAAACATAAATATGGGTTAGGTAATCTCTTACTTAAAAACACAGCAATGGCACATAAATGCCTAGAAGGATACAATCTTAAACATATCCCACAGAGATTCCCACGATCTAGCCTTTGCCGGTTTCTACCTTTTCATATCTTGGCAAAAGTCCTTCTTATTTTGCTATTCCAAACTATGTAAATTTCTCCAGTCATTCTGATTCTGTCAAACGCTCTAATTTTTCTTGCCTCTAACATGTTGATGATATCTTAACTTCTAACAAAACGCTTTCAGTAAAACTTCCCATTCTCTTACCTTTGTCTCTCATATCTCATATGTCCTTTTCCATAACATCTTATTGTATTTTTATTTGCTAATATACTTACCTTGCCCTACCACATTGGATACCCTTATGTTAATAGGCTGATAAATGAACTCAGGTCCCAGCATCTACTGATAGTAATAATTACAGCAATCAGTACCACTTATTAAGTACCTACAATGCATCAGGAAATGTGGAGGAAGTGTAACTACATTAGCTCATCGTTCCATTACACATAATATATGAGACAAGTAGAGGTTCAATATAATTGCTTAAGCTCCTTCATTGAATGAGTATCAATACCAGAATTTGAATTGAGGCATACTGGCTCCAGAACCTATTCTGCCTCCCTTGCTAAGGTCTAATTAAATGATTATTGATTAGATGACTGAAGAATCTGAACACCCCTGGTTTTGTGCAAGAATTGATGGTTTTTATTCAGAATGCACTGAAGTATCAGAAGTCGCAGGTTATTGTGATGATGGAGTCAATTTCTGTGAATCACTTAGAACAGTCCTTAGTACATAGCATATGATCAGTAAATGTTCTACTATCACATCTAACAGTTTAGTAGAACCTCTTATAAGCTGGGTACTTTAATAGATAATCTATTTTTATCCTTATAGCAACTTTGAAAGATTGACATTATTTCCTACTATTCTTCAGAGAGAACACAGAAGATTAAAACTTAAGTGATTATCAAATGTCAAAGAATTATTAGTATTAGAAGTAAGATATTAACAAAGGTCTATCAGTCTGTAAAACGCATGTGTCCTGTAGTTCAGATTATTCACTAAGAATATGTGAGCAAATCTTCAGATTAAATGGTAATTATACGCAGGGCGGGGCAAAAGTGGGTTTACATTTGTAAGTATATGAAACACAGTTTATTATTGTCTTATTATTTATTCTCTATTGTATTATTCTCAATAGGAACAACTGTAAACCTACTTTTGCCCCACCCTTTATATGATATATGCATAAATGTTTCTTATTTAAAATTTCATATTATGTCCTTGGCTGTACCACTTAACTATGACAAAAGTTCCATATTTTAAGCTTCAAGGTAAATGTTTATCAAATATGTTAACTATAATAAGATACTATTACTTTTCTCTTTATAAAATACTTAATTATTTCTTCTCCATGTGTGAAAATGATTATTGAGATACATTGAAATTTTTCAAGTAGAAAAAAATAACAGGAAAAATATTCAAAATTGAAAGTAAGTCTGTTTGCATAATTTGATTTTTCTGTTAACTATCTTATCTTTGAAATATTATTTTAAAACTCTGAAGGGTTTGTTAAACTGAACACACAGAACTCCAGTTTCTATTTCCAGACTTAGATACCCCTCAACTGCTGTCATCATGCTGTTAATTGAATGTTTGTGTGAAGATGATAGCATTTTCAACAGCAAGAGCAAAAACATTATTCTCAACTTCTTGATTTTGGTCTTTTCATTTTTGGATGTTTCTAAAGCTGGTTATAGCTTTTTTCTCAGTCTCTATTTACTTCATTTTGGCTTTTGACTTACTATCTGACACCTTCATTTGGTGTGTCACTGCTTATCACTCTAATATGTTTGTCTTCAATAACCTCAAACACTGTAGCAGCCTCTCTAGCATCATGCATAAGAGGATATTTTTTAAAATCTATAATAAAACCGTAATATGCAAATCGACCAAATGACCAAACAGCAGAGCTACCATCCAGAAGACCTTCCGGACGACCATGCTATGACACACACTAGCGCCAGACCAGCCAAGGAGGGTGCAATGCGATTGGTCAGGGGGCCCTATAATCGCCCCATGATGGCCCCACAGAGGGAGGCCCAGGCCACCCTCTGTGGGGCAATCGATGGGGGGCTCCATGATCGATCACCCAAAGAGGGAGGCCCAAGCCACCCTCTGCACGGCGATTGATTGCAGAGCCCCGGCTGGGTGGGAGGGGCCTTCCTCTGCTGGGCGATCTATCATGGAGACCCCCATCGATCGCCCCACAGAGGGAGGCCCAGGCCACCGTCCAGTGACACTGTGGTGGGTGTGCGGGGCCAGCCAAGGATTGCCTCACAGAGAGAGGACCAGGCCAGCCAAGCAATCGCACCCCATGCCTGTCACCTGCAGAGGGTGGTGACTGGTGGCGAGGGAGGTGGGCAGCGCTCACACATGGCAAGCACTGCCAGCAGCGAGGGTGAGGTCAGCTGCTGGCAGCTGGGGGAAGAAAAGCCCCAATAGACTCTGATCACCAGCCAGGCCTAAGGACCCTACCCAAGGGGTCCCAGATTGCGAGAGGGTGCAGGCTGGGATGAGGGACAACCCCCACGCCGTGCACAAATTTCATGCATCTGGCCTCTAGTATAATTATAAAGAAAAATGAACAGGGCAAATTAACTGTAAAGAATAAAATCCTCTTGATATATATTCATCATTTCAAACAGCTGCTAACATGCCAACAAATAACTGCAACGTAACGGGGAAAGTAAAATTGGTAGGAAGTAAAAATAATGGAATAAAGAATTCTGGGCAGGTAGTAGAGTAGGAAGCCTCAAGAATACTTCTCTCCACAGAGGCAACAATATGTCTGATGCAACTATTTTGGGACTCTGGAGACTACTGATGACGTACAACTTCCAGAGGAAGGCTTAAATATAAATTGCAATTTATTTCAGTAAATTTCATGGCTGAACTGAAAAAAAAATATTAAAAAAAAACAAACAACAACAAAAAAAACATGGACAACAAAACTCAGGTAACTTACCTGGTTGGCACTACTTTATAAATTTTGCTGCACAAAATTGGTAGGAAAATTAAGCATATCTGTGTGACTTCTCTGGGAGAGAACACTGGAAAGCTTGCACCTGGTTCTACTGGACTTCACCCCTGTACCTCTTTTCTTTAATGATTTCAATTTGTATTATTTTACTGTAATAAACCATGACCAGGATACAACAATTTTTTCAAGTCTTTTGTTTTCAGGTGATCCATTGAGTGTGTGGATGATCTCAGTGACTCCTAAGACAATAGGATTTGAATATTGATGGATTCTTTTTTTAAAGAAAATATTAAAGTATCATAACTCTCAAATTTAAATGCACAATTCATCCTCAAATAATTTATCTCCTCTCGTGCTTTCTGCTTTTTTTAGTCCATGTGGGAAGTGAGTCTAAAAAAGTCTGTCTGGTAAATCTTTTTCTCTCCTCCTCAATGTAGCAGGGTAGGTGAGTTGATCTAAACCTGTCTCCTCACACTGATAAGTGTCCTGACTTTGTCAAACTTATCCCTTGGGACATTTTGTATCTGTGTGTAGATAAAAGGTTTTCCTTAAGCTTGAAGCAAAAATCACACACACACACACACACACACACATACACCATTCAGGCTTTTATTAGAGCTGAGTACTGGAAGATAAAGGGTCCTTGGAGAGGGAGTAGAAAAGTATTTTTATTCTATTCGCTATTTTCCCTCTTATGTATAGCTCATTGGTAACCACAGAAGAAGATGAGTAATTTGCAGAGTAATATTTTGTCCTGAATTTCTTGGAAGCTATATCTTCAAATAATACCAAGCACTAAATAATTTTCTAATTGGCAATGTGTTCAAATATATCTTAAGTCTTGCAATGTGGAAGAATAGTGCTAATTAGTGCTAATTAGCTGAAATAGATATGTCAAATAGTGAAAGCACTCAGTAGTTCCCTTTTAATTTATTGGCCTTGAGAACTAGTGAGTTGGGTGATCACGGCTTCCTTTCCTCTTCAGATAGTGACTGCATGGGCCAGGCAATTATTCTCTTTCTACTTCACTTTTTCCATCTGCTTGGTAATAATGTTGACTTCAGAGAAATGCTATGACTAATGCTGCTATGTTTTATAAAATTATTTCTTCCTGTTAGCCTGAATTTAGTTGTTGTTCCTCTTTTTGATGATAAATTTTCTTAAACAAAATAGGTACAAGACCCAGAAGCAGCATGTATTGGTAATTTTGTGGGGAACTATTTTAATGTTGTTCTGAAGGTCTTTATGTTGAATAATAGGCCCAAATGGTCACACATACAGCAACAAATGTAGTAGTTCATAAGTGGCAGTATATGTGTGACTGTTTCCTCTGTGTGGATGCCATAATCTATCTGGAATGCACTTGTCTCAAAGCAATAATCAGCATAAAATTGATCCTACTTTTATAAATAATAGGAAATTATTTCTAGAAAAGCAAAGTTAATATCACTATGTCTCAACATTTAAAGATTATGAGGAGTCAGTGGGATCAGGCATTTTAGGGTAAGGACTCTGGGGAGGGAAGATGGTAGATAAGGAGGAAATAAACCAGATAGATGGTCAGGATGTGAGCAAGATAGGCGGAATGTACCAGTTAACCTGAGAGCTGCCCTTCTCCCTGAACCCAAGAGCAGGAACTAAAAGCAGAGAGATGAGGGCAAAGGAGATTGGTTGGTATTTTTTTTTTGAAAGAGCCAAGAGAGGGCAAGAGAGGAAAATATAAACCCCTAGACTAGTAAGCTTCTGTGGCAACCCTTTTCGAGACCTCTCACAAGCCAAGACCTTTGTTACTTTTGCTGTAATAAACTTTTCTTCCCTTTTGCTTACCCCCCATTTGTTCGTGAATTCATTCATCCATTTCTGGAGACAACAAACCCAACAGCTCACACTGGTTTCTCAATTATTTCCTATAAATTCTAATTTACAACAGTGTTAATGTAACTTTCTCCTAAAAATAATATTAGAGAATTAGATCTCTTATTTTAAAACAGTTGAAGTATAATTAATTATGAGAAAGTGGAGCTATCTGATGAGTTTATAATTTGATGAGTGATATAATTTAATGAGTTTAGAGATATGCATATACCCTAAAACCATCATGCAAATCAATATAAACATATCCAAACTTCAAAATATTTTCTTCTAACCCTATGTTTTGTGTGTGTTTTATTTTACTTTTGTGGTAAGAACATTTAACAATTGAATTATTGTATCTATTATGCTTGTTTTAGCTATTTATATTAAACAGGTTAAGCTCTTGAATTTGAAAGACACTTCAGCTTAGAAATCAAAACCATTATATGTCTGTGGTCTTGTGGTGATACCTGTTTTGTGGTTTTCATCATTAACATAGCAATAGTTGTAACAATTTTGAACATTATTTTTGTGCTTATTATCAAAACATACTTTCTTAACATATGAAGTGGCAACTCTGTTTATTTAGAGTTTACAATGACAAAACAGAGAACAACAGTATATGACTCAGGAGTAACAGAATTGGGATGCTTAGCCCACAAGCACTTATTTCAGAAGTAGCACTCTGAACTGCTTCCCCATGCCTTCTTCCTATTTAATGTCAGATTCTATGCCTCTTTACTATTCATCAATATCTAATGTATTTTTAGATTAAATCTGTGGTTTATTCATACTTTATAAAACATTAATACTACTAATCAACTTAGTTGATTATGCACTCATTATTTTTATGCCAAATGAAGAATGAGTATTCAATATTGAGCAACAGCCTAAGCTTGGTTAAAAGGGTGTTTTTTTTTTAAATTGATTAATTATATCTTCTATCTTATCCTATTTATTATATTTCCCTTAACAATGTAATGAAGGAAAAACAGCAATAAATGCTAAGAATTGGGTGTTCATTATATTCTAGGCACTGTTACTTCTGTTAATTTATTTAATACTATTAACAGCTCTATTGGTAAGTACTATTATTTATTGCAGTTCACAGATGAGAATAATGAAGAACAGAGAAGTTAAACAAATTACCAAGGGTCATTTGGCTAACAAAACAAAGAGGCAATGTTTAAATTCAGTAACTGTAACAGTAGAGTCCATCTTTTGTAACCTTCTTAATGCTTATAAAGAAAGATCAAGTTATAAATGGAAGTCAAGGAACTGAAGAAAACAAGAATATATTGAAAATCAATGTTTAAATATTATATGAAAGAAAAATACACAATAACAGAATACCACCCCATTTAGATTCTAAAGAAATACCTCCTGTAACTTTGTGGAAAATGTTCATTTTTCATTTGCTTAGTGTTTTATTTCAAAGTGATTAATCCTTTAGTCTAATAATACATTAAAATGTATTTAATTAAAAGGTTTGTTTTTATAAAATAAGATATACTTTATATAGAGATCATTTGTATATATGTTATATAAAAACAACTTTAAAATAATTTATTATAATTTTTAATGCATAAAATGTGTGAACAATAATCAAAATTTTTAAACCCAAAGCATCTTGGACCTTTTCAAGTGTCTTGAATTATTTCTCAAAAATTTAATTATAACTTTCAGTTAAGCACTATATTTATGGGAATCCATTTTCTTAGTATTCTTAAAATTCTGTGATTTTGTAATGGATATATTAAACTTTAATAGTTAAATTTGGGAATAATGGAACTAATTATCTAACATTGACAATTGATTTATCAATTGTGTTCCCTCTGTATATTTTGATACCAGTGAGAAACAGAAGGAGGAACTAACCAATTAAAATATTTCAAAGAAGTTGACATATTCCAATTTAGTATGTACTGCCTGTCAGAGAATAGGTTTGATTTAAAATGTTGATATCTAATTTGCATGATAAAGTGAAAATAAGTTCTTATTAGTTCTCTCATATTGCAATGATTTTTCTCTCTACATAGATTTTTTTGGGGAAATATCAGTAATTCTGAATTCTGGAGCTTCTTTTTTTATGACACTGTTTATAATACTCATGTATACATCTGAAGTTGTTTTTGCTTATATAGACCTTTCATTAAATTTTCGTAGATATTGCATATGATTACAGGGTTAACTAAGAAAATGCAATTTCTTTTTTAAATCTAAGTAATACTATAAAAAATGAACTGTTAAGTTATATATTTATTATGCTATTTCAAATTGTAAGGATGAGAAGTTGGTAATCCACAGAGTTGGGAGTTTGTTGAATGTTTATGTGCTAAGGAATCACACACACACACACACACACACACACACACACACACACACGCATATATAGGACTATTTAAACATACACCCAAGCTCAAATGTACACATTCATTCTTTCATCATCCATTCAAAAAGTATTTGAGTCTCTAATGTGCCAACACTAGTGGTAGGTCCCAGGAGGTATGATAAACAAAACAGGCATATTATGTGTTCCCTTTGAGGTAAGGGCACAAAGAAAACAGAAGTTAAATGGAAAACTACAGCTTAATAAGTATTATATATGGATATATGTGTAGTACTAGCCTCAGTAGTAGGTGCTGATTAAAAGTTTTCTTGAAAAAGTGACATTTAAAGCAGACAGATTTAATTAAGTGAAGAGGAAGGCAAAGAGTACTCCAGACAGAGTGAACACAGTAATATCTCATGGTAAAGGTACCATGACATTTTGTAGAAATCAAAAGAAGCACATGCAAATAAGACTGGGAAAAAAGACAAGGAAAATAATATTATGAATGGGCTTTAAGACTAAAGTTAAGGAGTTAGGACTATATTTATAAAATAATGGTAAACCATTTAAGGAATGGGGTAGGTGACAAGATCATAATTGCATTTAAAAAATTAATTTCAACTACAGATGAGAATGGGTTGGAGCAGGGGTCCTCAAACTATGGCCCGCAGGCCACATGCAAATACAAATATTGTATTTGTTCCCGTTTTGTTTTTTTACTTCAAAATAAGATATGTGCAGTGTGCATAGGAATTTGTTCATAGTTTTTTTTTAAACTATAGTCTGGCCTTCCAACGGTCTGAGGGACAGTGAACTGGCCCCCTGTTTAAAAAGTTTGAGGACCCCTG
Source organism: Myotis brandtii (assembly GCF_000412655.1). NCBI lineage: Eukaryota > Metazoa > Chordata > Mammalia > Chiroptera > Vespertilionidae > Myotis > Myotis brandtii. Next base: position 1,687,603 of record NW_005367809.1, on the reverse strand, counting down.
GCATTGGAGAAAGGAAGTATGGATGCTGAAGTCTGTTGATTGATTTCAGTCATTTAAAGGAGTGGTGAGGATAATTCTGATTAAAATGTTATTATTGGAGAAGCATATAAATAAAAAATTTTTAGAGCTATCAAAGGAGATTTGTCAGAACTGAGTGACACCTTATATGGATGGAACACATAGGTACATTTGAGAGTAATTTCTAGTTTTTAGATTGAGGAAATAGATAAATGATGTGAAAATCACTGGCAGAAGGAAAACACCAAAAGATCAGGTAGAATTAATTGGTGGAAATTTTTTACATCTTAATTTAGTTGAAATATGTATGTATGTAAGAAGCTACCAATGAAATTGAAATATATGATAGCTGACATATATGGTAATTTATTATATAATAAATTCTGACTGAATTTAATACCTTAATAGAGCACTCACAAATTATTCAACTTTCCCAAATGATATGCATTTATTTTGAATCAAATGTTTCAAATCAGATAAATTAAATCAGCTTTTAATTATATTTATCAAATCCTTTAATATAATTGTATACATGCCTATTGTCTACAACCACTAAAAATAATAGATGATTTAAGGAGGCAGTTATGTACTAATGTATTTTAAATTTTCTTAGAAGGTGAATGAAAGTATATTGGAACTAATAGAGAATATTTTAGTTGTTCTATTAGCGGCAATAATACTAACTAAAATA
>NW_005367809.1:1655722-1686728 GCF_000412655.1 Myotis brandtii | reverse complement strand
CAAAGTTGATCACACACTTAAGTTATTTGGGAACATCAGTGAAGATTGATATATTTTGTTGAAGTTAATTTTACCTTTTGGAGCACAATTAGTTTATGATTACAAATGGCTATTGAATTATATGAGGCCTATCCACAATATACTTTCTCTTCTGTAGCACCATTTGATGCATGACTGTTATGATATAAACTAGAGGCCCAGTGCATGAAATTCGTGCACAGGAGGGGGGGGTGGGTCCTTCAGCCCAGCCTGCACCCTCTCACAATCTGGGACCTTTCAGGGGATGTCTGACTGTGGTTTAGGCCTGATCCTTGAACCAGAAAACCTAAAAGCAGAGTGCTCAGATTTCAGGCATCAGGTGCTATTAGCAGGACTTCTATCCCAATTAAACTCTAATTCTGAGCTCTCAACAGTCTGGACAAACTGCCCTTCACTATCTCCAAAGGTTTTTTTGTTTGTTTGTTGTTGTTTTTTTTGTTTGTTTTTGTGATTCCAAAATAGAGATTTATTTATTAAGAATTATTTAGTGTTTGCATAAAAATCACCAATTGTTTGTTCCTCATTAGGTTTTTAACACACATGAATTCTTTGGGGGTCCCTCTATTCACCCCAACACTTTCAAAATACAGCTCTTGTTAGTGCCAGGAGGGACAGTTAAGGCAGGGAGGTGTTTCCTTGGGTCTCGGCATCGGGAGGGCTCATGTTCTCCCCTCTGAGAGAACAGACATGATAGGTAGTTTCTTCGGTGGGGTAGGCTGTCTCTGAAGAAAATACTTATGCAGAAGAATGCAAATTCAGTCATCTGTGGTCAGTTACTCATACCTGATAGCTTTAAAATAAAGTCCCCTTGGTCAAGGTCATCAAAGGCTTGCTGGTTGTTTTCAACTATAAAAAACTGTCTGGAAAAAGATAGTAGGAAAGAGCGAGGTCTATACTGACAGCGCTGTGACGCTGGGCTGTGCAACCACAGGAGAGCACACAGCAGTCTGCTTTAAAAAAAATCCTGTATAATTTCAAGTCAGACTCCTCGTGGTCCTTACATGGCCTGAAACATCACTGCACCAGATCCTCATTTTTAAAATGAGGTGTATGACAGGGCTTCCCCAGGGTCACGCACCACGTGGGGGGATGGGGACAGAAAACCCTAGGACTTGACTTATTAGCAACATTCACTGATTCTTATAACACTGAAATGAAGGCAGTCGATCTGTGCTGCCGTGAAATTAAAGGTGATTCAGAAGTAGGGTGGTTATTTATTGCTGTTAGGATAGACCCCGAAAATGACTTTTCAGAAACCAGGGCTGTCCCCTGCAACCCCAGCCAGACTCTGGGCTGCTCTGGGGGACGCAGGTCAAGGCGGCCTGCCAGCTTGCTTCACAGTGATTCTGGCTGGTCTGTTTCTGGGAGTGCCGGCCGCTGGGCACGCCTACACCTTGTAGTTGAGCTCAGCGTTCATCTTGGTGTACATCTCATAGATGATGTCGATGCTGGCCGTGTAGTTGACCAGGAACAGGCAGACCTTCTCCAGGCACTCCTCCTCCATCACGTTCTGGCCCATGGCGAGTGCTTTCAGGAAGTTGGACTTGTAGGGTGCGGCATACAGCGCTGCCTGGAAGATCTTCTGCACGATCCAGCCATGGTACTTCTTGAGCACCATCTTGTAGGCCTTGGTGGCATTGACGCGAATGAGGCTGGGGTGGCTCTCGTCCTGCTCCCCATGGCAGATGCTCTGCAGGAAGACCTAGATGAAACGGGGGGCCCTTTTCAGACACATCAGGCCAGCGTGGCCTCCACTTTGGGCCACTCTGCTCCATACATTTCCTTCTCCACCTCCAGGATGTTCTGCAGGGTCAGGAACTTGGCCGGGTCAGTGTTGTACACAGCTTTGATTTTCGTGATGTTACCACTTATGTCTGCCTTGATGGGCATAAACACTAGGGACCCAAGGCAATCGAAGAAGCGAGGCAGGTGGGACATCGCCTCCAGGAAGGGCCCAGTCTCCATCTGCTTGTCCACAGGCAGTGGCTTCAGCAGGTGCTCGGCTAGCAGCGCCATTTCGGGTCGAGGCCGGTGGTGATGCCGTTTTCTAATCGATCTTCCTCTTCCTTCCCCAGCACACTCCAAACCTACTCCGGACTGACCACCTAGCTTGCCATCAGGACCATGTTCAGCCCGTTTGCCAGTCCCCATTTCCCTCCGCACCACCAATCATTGAAGCCTGAGGGTGGGGGGAGGGACCAAGCGGTCTGCCTTCCACCCGCTCACCTGTCCCCACCACAGCATTCACCCTCGTTTCCCCGTTATCGGAGAGTGGGCGGGGGGTGGGGGGGAATGGACCGAGAGGTGCTCAATGCCCCTCTTGGTGACCAGTCATTTGGTTGTCATGGTTGTCATGGTCGTCTTGGACACTGGCTTTTTATATATATAGATGTGTGGAAACATTATGGTCTTTTATAATTTTACTGCAACTTCAGAGAAATTTTATTGGAAAATTTACTATAAATTATTTTCTGAACTGTAGGTTATAAACTTTGGTTCATCATGGTAATGGTGGTATTTATTTGAGTATTTCAAACAATTTTTTACCCAGAGAATCATCCTTCTTTGCTCTTTTGCCAATCCCCTATCTTTACGTTTATTGCCTCTCCCTTACCTAAACCACTTCCCAAAGCATACCCTAAGCCTATCAAGAATTTCCCATTATTTCATTTTTCCAATTAACCCCATTCTTCCCACTTAGAACAAATTTAAATCCAGTTTTAAGGGTCCAGGTTGGTTGAATAAGATTAAAGAAATAGAAAGCAGTGACATCCATGAGGATAATCCTTCCAAAGATTTTTATTATGCATTTATTTCAATACTTTAAGTGGTCTGAAATAAATATCAATTATTCAATTTTTGCTCTAAAATATTAATTGGTAGAATTTTTTTCTTGACCCAGAGAGCCTTAAACCACATCAAATTTTGTAAAAACTTTTTCCTATGTGTTTATAATTTCCAAGAGGGAAAAGAAAACAATAAATATGTCAAAACTTCTATTTCAAGAATTATTTGTCTAGGTCAAAGGCAGAATATGCAATATAACAATTTTGAAATTAATAAATGCAACTTCTGCATTGTAATTAATACCTATAGAATGTAAAAAAAAATAATGCATGAACATTATTTATTTTAAACAAAAATTACAGTTGACTATAAAAATATTTCAGTTGCTGCAAAACAAAAACAAGCAGTTGTAAAAAAATATCAAAGTATCAATTAAAGAATAGATTATTTGAAGATAGAGCCAGATAAAAGTGTTTGAATTAGCTCATAATTAGCTCCTCAAAAATCTCAAGAATAATATTGAATCAAACAATAACTTTTCAACACAAAGCATCTGAGAAAATACCTGCGAATCTTACTTCTGATAATTATCTAGAATATAGAAAAAAACTTATAACTCAATTAATAAGAAGACAACTATCCAAATTAAAGTATAGGCAAGGATTTGAATAGATACTTCTTAAAAAAGATATCAAATGCTAAAGAAGCACAGGAAAAGATGATCAATATAATTAGTCTGCAGGGAATTGCACATTAAATTGCAAATTTATTTGCATAATAAAATACCACTTTATACCCACATGGATGACTATAATAACAAAGACAGACAATAACAAGTATTATTGAGCCTGTGGAGAAATTGGAACTCTCATACATTGTTGGAATATAAAATGCTGCAATCACTTTGGGAAAACACTTAAATTGTAAACATGGAGTTACCATATAACCCAGCAATTTCATTCCTAGGTATAACTGAAGAGAATTGAAAATATCTGAATTGAAATCACATTGGTGCCAAAAACTGTGCACCAATATTCACAGCAGTACTATTTATAATAGCCAGAAGTGGAAATGATTCATATGTCCATCAACTGATGAATAGATTGAAATATATGGTACATTCATACAGTGAAATATTATTTTTAAATGCAAAGGAATGAAGCAGTGGCATAGCTATGATATGGGAAAACCTTGAAAACACCACACTAAGAGCAAGCAGTGATCATATATATTTTTTGCATGATTACATTAATATGAAATGCCCATAATGGGTAAATCTCTAGAGATAGAGAATAAATTGTGTTTGTCATGGTCAAGGGGAAGAAAGAGGAGTGACTGTTAATGGACACAGGCTTCTTTTTTTTTTTTGGCAATGAAAAGATTCTAAAGCTACTAAATTGTACTCTTAAATGGCTGACTTTTATGAAGCTTTTTTTTCAATAAAGCTTTTAATGAGAAAAAAGAAATAAAATAGCTTTTATAAATTTTGGAAATATTTTCACCTAAATCCATTCCTCACTTAATGACAAAACCAATGGCCTCGGTTTTAACAACCAGACCTTAAGATAAATTATTAAATTTTGTGTATTTTATTGTCACATTTTTATTTTTGGTCAGGTAATATATTTTAACTGCACTAACCCAATTATATTAGGAAGTACATATATAGCTAATGCAATTTTAGATATTGTGGTTAATCACAAAATTTGGATGTTGAATTTTGAAAACAATTAATTTAAAAGTATATTTGAGACATTTATGATTAAATAGATAATATTCTGGCATAAGATATATTCCTTTAAAAGATATAAATCATAAAACATGTTATCATTTTTCTTCAACTACTAGTAACTTTATTCTGTGTTTCCTACTGTGGCTTTCGAGGCACTTGATTATAAGATTATTCTCTGTATTGATAGTAAATTAATTTTCTATCACTGAATGTTTTAAAGTAACTGGTTCTTTGATTTCTGATAGTAGACTACCCAACAAATTGAATCTTCTCTTAATTTTCTTCTCTCAATTTTTCTAAATATCAGTGAGTACCATGAATCTGAATTCACTGCATTATCTCTAAAGAAATGTGTCAGTGAGAGAATAATAGGCAAATAGTTTAAAAATGTGAATGTCAAAATTAGCTAATGCAGCATCATTTGACTTAGTGGCTGTCTGGCATATAGGACAAGGTTGTGTTTTCTCTCTGTTACTTTATGCTGTTCTGGCCACTACTGAGGAATGTTATTCAGTTTAATATATTAAAATCAAGACTTTCAATTTTTAAAAAATATTTTTATTTATTTCAGAGAGAAAGGGAGAGTCACAGAAACATCAATGATGAGAGAGAATCATTGATAAGCCCAAAACTTGGGCATGTGCCCTTGACCAGAATTGAACCTGGGAGCTTTCAGTACACAGACCAATGCTATATCCACTGAGCCAAATTAGCTAGGGCAAGATTTTCACTTTTAAATCACATAAAAGTCACTGATTTTTTTCCTTTTCCATTATAATATAAATGTTTCTGGAGACATAAGCAAAGGAAAAATGCAAAGAGTTTCTGGCAAACTTGAGGATTATTCCAGTTAAAATTTATTTACTAAATTATATATAACATGTATATATAAACATAATAAAATTACAATTCACTCTGAAATAAGTTGGCGTCAACTTTCAAAGAGTAGTGAAAATTTTTTCTTTACTATATTTAGCTTAAACATGCAGCATTTTCTTCCACTAGAGAAAGGAAGGCCCCTCTGATTGCGTGACAGATTGGCCCTGATTTACCTCACTTGCCAACCATTAAAATATACTCAATCCAATCCAGAGGGAGTTGCTTGCCCTCCCTATGATTCGAGTGGACACATGTGAAGTGTAGAAGTGAATGGTTGAGAAGTTCTAAAATTTATCAAGAAGCCCTAGCAGGTTTGGTTCAGTGGATAGAGCATCCGCCTGTGGACTGGAGGGTCCCAGGTTTGATTCCAGTCAAGGGCACATGTTCAGGTTGCAGGCTCGATCCCCAGTGGGGGGTGGGGGGGGCGTGCAGGAGGCAGCCCATCAATGATTCTCTCTCATCATTGATGTTTCTATCACTATCTCCCTCTCCCTTCCTCTCTGAAATCAATAAAAATATTTTTTTTTTAAATAATAAAGTTTACCAAGGGAATTCAAGGAGTACAAAATAATAATGAGTTTAAACACAAACAAACAAAAAACCTGAAATACAAAAGAGAGAAATACACTCTAGAGCCTAATCCTATATAATAAAAACCTAATATGCAAATAGACCCAACAGCAGAACAACTGGTAGATCGAACGGTCACTATGATGCACACTGACCACCAGGGGGCAGACGCTCATAGCAGGAGCTGGCCCCAGCCCGTAAGCCCCAGGACAGCCAAGGCAGATGCCAGCGGAGGCCCCTCCATCGCCCTGCCGATCGTGCAACAGATTGGCCCCGATCGCCAGCCAGGCCTAGGGACCCTACCCATGCACAAATTTCATGCACCAGGCCTCTAGTAGTAAAATAAAATAGTTGTCTATTTTAGAGAAAAAAAAAAAAAAAAAAAAAAAGAGAGAGAGAGAGAGATTACTTTAGTTTTGCATACATGATACACTATAAAAATATATGACCTTGCACACTAGTGTGGTTAAGTGATTGAACATTGACCTATGAACCAGGAGGTCATGGTTTGATTCTTAGTCAGGGCACACTCCCAGATTGTGGGCTCAATCCCTAGTGGGAGGCATGCAAAAGGCAGCTAATCAATGATTTTCTCTCATCATGGATGTCTCTATCTCTCTTTCCCTCTCCCATTTTTTTCTGAAATTAATAAAATATATTAGAAAACATGATATTTATGTAATCATGTAACAAAATTATCAAGGAAAAAATGTGATGCCAGAGACCTGAAATCAAAGTTAGATGTAGGGTAATCACATTCACATCAGATCAATGAGTAACAACATTCATTCAAATAAGTTTAAGACAATAAAATGTAAATGCAAAAAAGGAAACTATAAACTTTAATTTAGATTATTTTAAATGTAAACTTGTAATAAGTAAAACATTTTTAAGTGTAATTCTGTGAAAAAAAGATTGATATCTATCTATATCAGCGGTTCTCAACCTGTGGGTCGCGACCCCTTTGGGGATCGAACGCCCCTTTCACAAGGGGTCGCCTAAGACCATCGGAAAACACATATATAATTACATATTGTTTTGTGATTAATCACTATGCTTTAATTATGTTCAATTTGTAACAATGAAATTGGGGGTCACCACAACATGAGGAACTGTATTAAAGGGTCACGGCATTAGGAAGGTTGAGAACCACTGATCTATATAATATAGGAATATGCAAATTAGCCAGGACACTGTAAGGTCACAACCAAACAGCACGGACCAGAGGCTGCATGGCGCCTGGCATGGGCAAGGGACCTCAGGCCGTGCCCCCCACCCCAGTGCCGGGCCGGGGGACCTCAGGCCATGCCCCCTGCCTGGTGGGCCTTGATGGGGGACCTCAGGCTGCAACCCCTCACCCGTCAGGGCTTGACGGGGGCCCTTAGGCTGTGCCCCCTGACCCAGTGCCAGGCCAGGAGTCCTGAGGCTACACGCCCTGCCCAGCGCCAGGCTGGGGGTCTGTGTCTCCTGTGTTTTCGAAGTGCGAGTGGATGGTGAGCAGAGACTTGACTCTAGGTCCCACGGCATGCCCCAGACTCTGACAAGAGGGAGATTTTCATATACATTTTACTAATTGTCTTTCATCTCTGATACTTTTATTATAGAGAAAGGGCAAATAGCAATATTAAAATATTTCCTCTAATTAATTCCCTTATAATGTGCATGAATTTCGTGTACTGGGCCACTATATAGAAATGAAAAAGTGTCCACATCAAATGAAATGAAAGGAAAATCTGACATATAAACTATTGAAGATACTTGAAATATTTATGGCAATAAAGCTAATATATATATTTAAAGCTAATATGCTAAGTGTCCAACCATTCAACTGGAAGCTATGACATGCACTGACCACCTGCGGGCAGATGCTAAACAACAGGCATGGAAACATGAAACAGACTGATGAATCTCATGGGGGAAGGACAGAGGGGAGAGGGTGGGAAGAGATTAACCAAAGATCTTATATGCATACTAGAGGCCCAGTGCATGGATTTGTGCACCGGTGGGGTCCCTTGGCCTAGCCTGCACCTTCTTGCAATCCAGGACCCCTCAGGGGATGTCAGACTGCTGGTTTCAGCTATTCAATCTTCACAGGACAGTCTGAGGGCCCCCATTGGTGCACAAATCTAGGCCTCTAGTGATCTTATAAATAAAAGTGTCTGTATTCACAGATAGTTTGTATAAATTTGAGGGTAGGTAGGATTTTAAAAGATTGTAAAATTGAGACTTCAAAATACCACTCCTCAGAGCCCAAGTTCAGTTTTTATTATTTCTCTACTATATAGTTTTTTCCCTTTTTTTATTTTGTATTTTCTACTTTATTTGATGGCCTACATAAATCAAATGTTGATGGTACTATAAATGTGTACTTACTATCAATATGTATCTGTTCAATCATTAGAATAACTTGTGGATTTTCAGCTTAGTACAATTCATCCCCCTGTGAGATCTCCTGTCCATTTGCATATAGATAAATACAATAAGAGAGTACAGTTAGAATTAACAAATGTTAGCTGTTCTTCACAACTGGTGAGCACATATTTAAATTTCATTATTCAGGGTCAAAGTATCATTTCTTATTTTCAGTTTGATCTTCTTTAAGTTCCTTTATTCCTACACTTCTATATTTTTCAACATTGAAGTAAAGATTTAAAGATAACACTGATGATGCTGACACCATTCTTTTGAAAATGACATTTTAATATGGCTTTTTTTTTTCATTTAGTCACATTAATTATATGCTGTAGGACTAAAGTAAAGTGAGGTTTTTGTATGGTGTGAGACAGAGTCAGAATGAGATTATCTGTTCCTCATTTTATTTTAAGAAAATAATTATTGAATGCAAATGGTTTTGTGTTTTATCCTGCCTAATGATGTTGGCTTATATAACTGTTCAAATAAAATGTCTTCTTAAAAATAGAGCTACCTCACCCTAGCCAGTGTGGCTCAGTTAGATGTGTGTCATCCTGTGCACTGAAAGGTTGCCAGTTTGATTCCACGTCAGGGCACATGCCCTGGTTTTAGCCTCAATCCCTGGTAGAGGGCATGCAATAGTCAGCCAATAGTTGTTTCACTCTCACAAAAATGTTTCTCTCTCTCTTTCTCTCTCTCTCTCTCTCTCTCTCTCTTGTTCTCTTTCTCCCTATCTCCCTCTCATTTTTTCTCTCTCTAAAAATCCATGTAAATATATATTTTAAATAGTCCTATTTGAAACTAATAGTTTCAAAACAAGTCCATTTAAATTATTCTTTGAAAGGTTCAATGTCAAATACATCATTTTATTCAGGCACTTAAAAAACTTTATTCCTCATACACTCTCCTGGACTTCCTGCCCATGTAGGTGCAAGATGATAGCTTGGCTCTCTCAACCTCCATTTCATCTCCCTCTACTTGAAGGAGAGAAGATAAAAATCTGTACCTCCCATCCTTTGTTACCAGGTTGTGAGAATAAACTAGGTTGCATCTTTCAGGCAATATTATAAGATTCAAAAGGCTTCATCTTGAATGAACCAGCAGATTTTGGCAGAAGAGAGGGTTGGCAGTTGCAGGACTAGCTAGTCTCCAGTTTTGTGGGTGTGGCACCTTACGGTTGCTTAATGGTGATGGTCAAAGAAGTAACATTTCCCTAAATCTGGATTTCAGCTGCAGTGGTGTGACCTAGATTCAAAAAGCCTATGATAGTTTCTTTTTTTTTTCCTTTTTATTGACTTTATTCAGGTGACACTGGTTAACAAAATCATACCGGTTTCAGGTGGACAATTCCACAACACATCATCTGTACACTGTATTGCATGTTCACCACCCTAAGTCAAATTTCCTTCCTTCCCCAATTATCCTATCTATGCCCTCTTCCACCTCCTCCCACCCCACCTTACCCTCTCCTCCTCCCATCACACTATTGTTTGTGTTTATGAGTTTTATTCTCTGAACTGCTAGTCCTCTAATTCTTCAATAACTTTAAACACATTATTAGTAGTATTACTACTATTATTATTTTTTAATATACTAACTGGTTTCTATACTTCATATGCTCCTGTTTAAACAAATTGTAAAATGTTGCTTTTGACAATGTGAGATTTTTTTGTTTCTGAGAAAGTTTATATGCATAAAATACTATCCAGAATTACTTGTTTGTTTTTTTAATCACTTCACTAAAATCAGAAGTTCCAAAGGCCTACTGTTCTTTAATTCTTTTTTTTTAATATATTTTATTGATTTTTTACAGAGAGGAAGAGAGAGGGATAGAGAGTTAGAAACATTGATGAGAGAGAAACATCGATCAGCTGCCTCCTGCACACCCTCTACTGTGGATGTGCCCGCAACCGAGGTACATGCCCTTGACCGGAATAGAACCTGGAACCCTTCAGTCCGCAGGCTGACGCTCTATCCACTGAGCCAAACCAGTCAGGGCTGTTCTTTAATTATTGATCTCTTATTTGTAGATTTTAAGTTTTACCTAGAGTAAAAATATCACTATTGGAAAAAATGTTTATTGTTTATCTCAAATTTAATAGAATTACCCTTAAACCAACTATTTGACTGCATTTATTTGCTTAATGTTTTAAACTATATTTTCAATAACTTCAAGTGCTTGACAATGTATTTTGAAAACAAAACAATCTTCCAGATACTTAATAATCTCTTAGAAATAATACATTAATGAGAATATATTGATAAGAGCAATAAGAATATTTGCCAATATTACAATATTTATAAATATCATAAACACTCTAAATAGCAATCATAAAGCAATCATTAGACAGAGGTCTATGTAATAAACTGGGTTAATTTAATCACTCCTATTTTTAAGTTTAACTCTGACCAGATTTGAAAACAAACAAACAACAACAATAAAAAACACAAAACCTCAGGTACCAAGAAAAATAATTATCTCTAGGAGGTTAAGTTTACTTGATAAATGATTTATTGTTAGTTATTGGGATTTTAGGCAAAATAGGGGGTATGGAAGCTAAGGGTTGTAATCGCAGAGTAGGTTAGATATGCTAGAGATAGGCTCACTGGTATTCTATTTATTTACTTAGTTATTTTTTCTCTAGACATCAGTTGAGTGCAAGTCTGCATCTTTCAGATTGTTTTATTTTCATTGCTTGTTTCCTATGCTCTTAAGTCATACCCTTATGTGATTCTTTCTTTAACAACTTGACTGAAGCCTACATATTTTTAGCTCTCTAATTATAGTTAATGGTTTGAAGAGGATTTCATTACCTTTACCTTTCCCCAAACCCCTTCCCTTCCTTGAACCTTTTAATAGAAGTAGTTGTCCAATCATTAAACAATGGGATGGCAACCCTTCATGCTTGCCATTGAGCCTGACTTCTGCCCTACCTCTTGGCTCCCCAGAAATAAAATTCTCCACAGACTGAATTTCCTAAAAAGGGCACACAGGATAATTAGAGAAGCAGAGGAAGTATAAGAAATTAAAGGGCCAGTTGGACACTAGACATTTACCAAAGGTGATTTTTAGCATTGATGCCTAATTTTGGAATAAAAGAGGAAGAAATATTAAATAAAACATATTTTTTTTCAGATTACAGGTACCTAACGAATGGTTTAAAATATTTCCTTACATTTTGATAAATTCCTTTTTCTTCAGTTGATTATGCATTCCCTCATCAATTTATCAGTGCTATATTTTTTAGAATACCTAACCTTTTTTTTCTCTAGGCAATATGAAAAATTTATTAAAATGAGGACTGGATATTTTTGACAACCATTCAGTGTTCATGAGAAGGAATGCATCTCTTAGAGTGTTAAAATCTTCTAAGAATAAGATAATAAGCTAAAACTGGAGATGGTAGTCATTATTGGCTCATCTGCTTCTTTCATGTTCCATGATAATGTCACCTAAAATTTTATAAATGCAGATTAGATGATGGCAGGATATTTAAACTAGAATAGCTTTAAAAATATAAGAATAGGAGAAAAGATTTTTGCCTTATCATATTTTGTTCTTAGTACTCATTTTTAGTTGGGCTACAGATGGTTTGCAGCCTATTTCCATAATGCCTTCAGGCCTCATGACATCAATTGCAACTTCCAAGAATGTGTGAACTATTCTGGTCCCTAAATTTGGATACCTTGAGTGCCCGTAGGACATTAAATGGGAGTAAGGAAAATGGTTGCCAAAGTAACTGTTAACAGAAGCATACATGCTAATCCTATATAATAAAGAGGTGATATGCAAATTGATCGTCACACCCCTGCACAAGATCACCGCCCCCATGTGGCCACAAGATGGCCAGCAGGGGAGGACAGTTCTGGGCGATCAGGCCAGCAGGGGAGGGCAGTTAGGGGTAACTGAGACTTCAGGGGAGAGAGGGCAGTTGGAGGCGACTGGGATGGCTGGGGAGGGCAGTTGGGGGTGACCAGGCCTGCAGGGGAGGGCAGTTAGGGGTAACTGAGACTTCAGGGGAGAGAGGGCAGTTGGAGGCGACTGGGATGGCTGGGGAGGGCAGTTGGGGGTGACCAGGCCTGCAGGGGAGGGCAGTTAGGGGTAACTGAGACTTCAGGGGAGAGAGGGCAGTTGGAGGCGACTGGGATGGCTGGGGAGGGCAGTTGGGGGTGACCAGGCCTGCAGGGGAGGGCAGTTAGGGGTAACTGAGACTTCAGGGGAGAGAGGGCAGTTGGAGGCGACTGGGATGGCTGGGGAGGGCAGTTGGGGGCAATCGGGCTGGCAGGGGAGCAGTTAGGCATTGATCAGGCTAGCAGGGAAGTGGTTAGGGGGTGATCAGGTTGGCAGGCAGAAGCAGTTAGGGGCAATCAGGCAGGCAGGTAGGTGAGCAGTTGGGAGCCAGCAGTCCCGGATTGTGAGAGGGATGCCTCACAGGGATCGGGCCTAAACTGGCAGTCGGACATCCCCTGAGGGGGTCCCAGTTTGGAGAGAGTGCAGGCTTGGCTGATGGACCCCCTCCCCCCCCCAGTGCACGAATTTCGTGCACCAGGCCTCTAGTCCTATATAATAAAAGTCTAATATGCTAAGTGTCTGATTGATGGTCATCCGTTCAACCAATCAAAGCATAATGTACTAATGATATGCTCAGGCCACTCAACTGCTCGCTATGACGTGCACTGACCACCAGGGTGCAGACAGTCGACCAGTCAACCAGTTGCTATGATGTGCACTGACTACCAGCGGGCAGATGCTCCCACCAGTAGGTTAGCTTGCTGCTGGGGTCCGGCCGATCAGGACTGAGGAGACCGACCAGACATGCCCTGGAGCCCTCCTGTGGTCCCTCCCCGGCTGGCCAACCTCTCACGTCCCTCCCCAACTCCAATCATGCACCAGTGGAGTTTTTCAGCCTGGCCTGCACCCTCTTGCAATCTGGGATGTCGGAGAGCCAGTTTTGGCCCGATCCCGCAGGCCAGGCCGAGGGACCCCACTGATGCATGAATTCATGCACTGGGCCTCTACTGTATATATAAATGCTCTGCATTCCTAAAGTCATATCTTTAATCAATCATTTTCAAGCAAGACTTTAAGAGCTGTAAAAATATTCCAACCTCCTCAAGACCTAAATAATTTACTGATGTGAGAGAAGTAAAATGAAGTAAGCATACATTTTCATGTGCACACTTTAACACAAACATTGCACTGAAATCACAAATATAGAAATAAGATTTATTAGTCTGAGTTCTCTAGCTGAGATGTCTGCAGTTGCCAAGCTGGAGACCAGGACAGACAATGGAATAGCTTCAACCAAATGTGAAGTCTTGAGAACCCAGAGAGCCATTGGTATAAATTGCAGTCTAAGTCCAAAGGCATGAGAAGACTGATATTCAAGCTCAAGCACAGGCATAGAGAGAAAATTCTCCCTAACTCAAACTTTTTTGTTCTTTATAGGCCTCTAAAGGATTTTGACAAGGCCCCCATAGTGGAGAAGGTGATCTGCTTTATTCAGTCTGTGGATTCAAATACTAATCTCATCTAGAAACACCCTCACAGACACACCCAGAATCATGTTTAACCAAATATCTGGGCACACTGTGATCCAGTCAAAATGACACATAAAATTAACTATCACAAGTCTTTTTGTTGTTGTTGTTGTGGTTGTTAATCTTCACACAAGGATATTTTTCCATTGACTCTTTTTTTAGAGAAAGTGGAAGGGATAGGGAGAGACACAGAGAGAGGAATATTGATGTAAGAGAGACACATTGATTGGCTGCCTCCCGCATGTGCCCTGACCAGGGCTGGGGATCCAGTCTGCAAGATAGGTAACTGTCCTTGACTGGAACTGAACCCAGGACTCTTCAGTCCATGGGCCAACATTCTATCCACTGAGCCAAACAGACTAGAGAAACCATCACAAGTCTTAGTGGTACCTCCAACACAGTTAAGCATTGTATCATCAATTTACTACTGTCCATTTCAAAGATCATATTGATATCAATGTAAATCTACTCCATCACAATTCTCTTTCTCTAACTATTATACTCTTACTAGAGGCTGGGAGCTCGAATTTGTGCTCAGGCCGGCGGTAGGGAGGGGCTGTGGGTGGTTGGCTGTCTGGCCCCACCCCCGATCAGGTTGTTGGGGGCCAGGCTGGCTGGGGAGAAGGGCTGCAGGCAGTTGGCAGCCACCCTTGCCCCCGACCTGGGTGTTGGGGGCTGATCAGGGCCCAGATCAGGCTGGTTGGCTGCTGCAGTGCGCGTTGTAGCCACCGGTCATTCTGGTTGTTCCACCGTTCCTGTCACTGGGCTTTTATATATATACTAGGGGCCCAGTGCATGAATTCATGCACCTTGAAAGGAACTGTGGGTTGCGAGGCTGCGGTGGGCACAGGGGTGGGTCTCAGCCCATCCTCTGTGCCCCCGCCTGGCCCCTCCCACTGCGGCCCTAATCCCATCTGCCGGCAACCCTGCTCCCACTGCCACCGCTCCTAGCAGGTACAAGTGGGGCCATGGCAGCCGCCACTTACACCTGCTGATGGCGCTGAATGATCAGGGCCAGTTCTGGGTGCTGGCAGCAGGTGCAAGTGCCGGGCGGGACCGCAGTGCGTGGGAGAAAAGAATTTTTAGTAACCACCAGAGGCTCGCCCTGATAACAACAACTGGTGCCCTGCCTTAGTCTGATGCCTCTGCTCACTTGCTCCACCATCCCACAGCGGCCAACCTCCACCATCCCGCCGCAGCCAACGCCTGCCATGTTCCATGTGTGCCCCCATGGTCGGCGCACATCATAGCAACTGGTTGTTCGGTTGTTCAACCATTCAGTCTATTTGCATATTAGCCTTTTATTATATAGGATATAGGTAGTTAGAAAATTAAGCAAAAGGGGAATGTCTGGCCAGCCTGTCCTCGTCATGGTCTAGCTAATTTCTCCCATCATTATTCCCATCTTGAAGATTATATGAATGAGACTTCCAGAGGGAGAAGCACTCAAATAGACTTTTGCTTGTTCTTTTGCTCTGTTTGTGTGGCTAGCTACTTGTATCTAAAACAGGTGAATTAAGCTAGGGCTGCCATGAAAGTATCATTTTTGAAGTTGAAAAGCGAAGGGCCCTGGTTAAGGCTACAAACAGGCAAAGTTTATTTTGGAGATATTGGCCACCCTATTTTCCAGAATAGAGCCATAGAGATAGTATATATGTTTTAAAGCCCCAAAGGCAGCTTCAAATAACAGCTCTTTCAATTTTTAGCTTGCTTGAGTAACATAACCTCTCTGAACTGCATTTTTCCCTTCCATAAAATTCTTGCAGGGTTTATAGGAAATTAAGTGAGACTATGGGCATGAAATGCCAAGAATCAGGTTGAATAGTGGTGAAACATGACACTTAAAGAGAACAGTGTTGAAGTGATAAAGGTACGAAGATTTACAATCTGCTCCCTCTCCTCTTTATTTTTTTCCTTCCCAGGATTAATCTCTCTAATCATTCTCCTCCCTTAATTTTCCAATGTCATATGTTTTTGATACTGTTTTCTGAAAGTCACAAATGACTGTATACATCTATAATTGTACAGACTAAATAAATTATGTGTCAAGAAGAGGAAAAAGTACATTGAATAACAATTGGAAATACAAATCTCAAAGTCCTTCAGTCTTCCAATTTATAGTAAAATGTTTATTTTGATAATGTTAGGAGAAAGCCAAACCAGGAAGGTATTGAAGAAACATGCAATTCATAGTACACAACATTGTTGTTATATTGAGACCTTGATAGAAATGCAAAATCTCATTTTACCCCAGATTTCTAAATCAGAATGTGTCTTTTAATAAGATCCCCCAGTGATTAATATTAACATTACAGTGTTGGAACGCACTGCTATAGAAGCTTTTACACAATGTGAGGATGCGTATGCAGAAGTTTCTTTCCCTGAGAATACATAAGATGTGGCATTGCCTTCCCCTGTAGTACTGACATTATGTTCAACAGAATATGTTGTGAATTTTTTTGTTAGACTGGTTCATCTAATTTCTTCCTAAAACACACGGTTTTCTGAGAGTCACAGCTCCAGTGTAGAATGGAAGGGTCATTAACAACTCCCAGACCAGGGAAATTCTTAGGTCCTTCTATTGATCTTTCTCTATTTCCTATCTAACATATATTTTTTTTTTTATAAATACGCTGAGAAGTTCCCCAGCATTCTTGGTTTCTGCTACTTGTTCTGATAATCAATCTCTTACCAGTAGCTTGTAACCGGTAAATTTAAGTTGTGGGTTATTCTAATTTCATTGTTATAATTATTAGTGGGATGGCATGATCCTTTCATAAAATAACATTACAATCAGTAAGCAGGTCTTAGAAATGTTCTAGAATTAGGCATATATCTGTATATTGAAAAAGACATCACATTCTGTCAACTGCACCGACTAGTCAAATGAACTAATGTTCTGCTTCAAATAGAAGTGGTCATTAAGCTAAATTTTAGTTTGATGGTCAAGTACAAAGATTATTTTAGATAGAATTTTTTAAATCTTATTCTCTTGGCTCTGCTTCTAGAATTAATTTCCATTGAAACCAATTGTCTGAGTGGTGAGCATAGGTTAAATGGAGCTCTTCAGATGAATTCTGATTACTGTTTAGTTTAGATTTGCAGTAATTGAGGACTGGCACAAAGTAAATTTAAATAATAATCAGGAAATTGGTACATGTTTAAAGAAATAAATAAGGATGATTAAAATACTTGTAATAAAATATTATATAACTTATTGGTTTAATTGGGTTTCTTTGTGATTTTTCTAAAGGATTATAACCATCTATACATTTTTAATTTTTATTGTATAAGATATATTCAGATGTTTTTTAGTTTATCTATAAAAATTGGGCCCTTAAAAGATAAGTTAAGCTATAAACCTGTGCATATTTTAATGTAAATTTTTTATTGATATGTTCTTTGGAAAGTTATCTAAATAATTTTTATTTCTTATTGGCAAACACTCATACCAAAACATATTCTATTTAATCTGATACATACATAACATTTGAAATGTAACAAAAGAAGGGGAAAGTTCACATATGAGAGGTATGCATGGCACATTAATCAGATAAGAGGATGAATCTATAAGGGGAGCCTTCTAACAAAGAAATTTAAAGAAACATTTGAGTAAAGCTTTATTATTATACATATTATTTTAGCCCATTATACCTAAGAGACTCTGGGTATCAAAACCACCAATATTACTGAGTAGCTTAGTGGCAAAATAGATAAAATGCAACTTTATTTTTTTAAGAAAATAACCTTAATAATGTCAAAGTCTACAGAAGAATAAAATTACAAGTCTCAAATAGTATTTAAAAGAGAATCTGGTAATTGTTTTTATCAAGTTATTGTATACTAGAAGCCCATTGCACTAAGATTTGCACAAGTTATTGTATACTAGAAGCCCATTGCACTAAGATTCGCGCAATAGGCCTTCCTTCCGCTGGCTGCTGGCACTGGTTTTCCTCCGGCATCCGGGACCCAGGCCTTTGGTCCGGCCACAGTGGAGAAGCCAAGCCTTAGCTTCTCTGTTGTGGCTGCAGCAAGGCTTGGTTTCTCCGCTGCAGCGGAGAAACCAAACATCTTCAGTCTTCAGTCTTCAGTCTTCACTCTGGCCGGAGCCTTCAGTCTTCGCTCCCCGCCTGTGTATGCAAATTAACTGCCATCTTTGTTGGGCTAATTTGCATAGTCACTCTGATTAGCTGGTGGGCATAGAGGAGTGACACAAATTTGCATGTTTCTATTTTATTAGTGTAGATACTGTCTTTCCTATCTATGCAGTTGCATTTTGCATAATAGAGAAGTATATAGAAATATCAGTGGTTTAAACAATTTAAAGAAATGTCATTACACTGCATTATTTTGTATTTCATCATTATTATATAACTAGAGGCCCAATGCATGAAATTTGTGAAAGGGACTCAGCCTGCGCAGCCCCAGCTTCGTCCAGAAGGTCGTCCAGATGGTCTTTCTGCTGTTTCAGTCTAATTAGCATATTAGCTCTTTATTATATAGGATTGATTCTACATATACCCACATATGCACCTCCCCATACACATAACTGAACCTAATAAATTTAAGTGGAAATTTCAGCATGAGAATAAATTTAAAACTGGCTAACATGCTAAGTCTGAATCCTTCCTAAGAGCTTATTTATATCACACATATTTAGAAAAAATGATATTCTGGTTCAATGCAATATGCAATCACATAATTTATCATTTAACATGAAATCAATTAAACAGGTATTTTATTTTTTAATACGGCATGTTATTTTTCATTTTATGCTGTCAAATAACCTTTTATCAATGGGCTATTTAAATGACCATTGTTTGCCCACAGGACATTTAAACATAAAGTATTATTTTTCTTGAATTTATTTTTCTTAAATATGTAACAATGTTCATCATAATTATGTCATTGCTTATTTTATATACATACACACATATCTTCCTTCTTCTTAGGACATATGCCATAATTTATAGGATTTAATTTAATTTTATTATTATGACAGCAAAAATTTGAAATATTTTTATAGGTTAATAAAAACATTCTTTATCAAACTACCATCTGCTAGCTTGTCAATTTCATTTTACCTACGCAAAATGAAGTACTACATTTAATACTTATGAAATACTTACAAAATATTCACAACAAGAGTTAAATTTGTCACAGAATAATTACTTTTTTCCCCCTTTTTTCATTGTTGTCTACAGAGTAAGTAACAGTATTCCCACCTAAAGACTTGAAAGAAACACATTTATGTATGAGTGCTGCTTCCCTTTCCTTTATGTGGTGTAGAACTGTAGAAATTTTGTTACAGTACAGTATTTTCATACAAATCTAATATAGGTTAAGTCTCTATGGTCTCCTATGTTCCATTAAGCAAATTTGGTTGCTTCTCTACTAACCTGAATAATTTATATTATACAAATTTTGGGGTTTAACATGCTAAAATAAACATTTCTGTTAACAAATGTTTTATTTGATGACCATTTAGTTTTAAATGTGTGTGAATATCCACAAATAAGTTTAACATAGTTTATCAGTTTTTTTTTCTATAAATTACACTTGTGGAATAATCATTAGTAAATTACAAAAATAAATTACCTGAAAACAAAAGTTTGGGTAGTTGTATTATGAATAATTTTTGTTGATTTAATTTTTTTGTTTGTTTTTACTTCATATGTTTCTTTTCCTTTTTTTCATGTTTTGTTCCAAAAAATATTTAGGTTTCTTATTTTTTTAGCATAACTACATTTTTACACTAATTGTTTAATTGTTTTTTTTGAAAACATGTTAATTTTCTACATCAATGTGGAAGTGCAAACATTATCCAATTTAGACAAAAAAAAGGAAGAAAGCAGATAATTTAGAAAATAAATGTAAGTGATGATGTTTTTATAAACTAAAGTATATTTCCTCACTAATATATTAGCCTATTCATAAAGTTCATAATTATATTATTTGGCATATTTTAAAAATTACTTTAAGTTTATATTTTAAAACAGATATACATGGTAGATTCTCATCATCATTTAGAGTTTTAAATCATACAATAATCATATTAAAACTTTAATTGCATTATGTATTTGCTTTCTAATATATCTTTGGCAGCATTATGGAAGAATACTTTTATATCATAACTACTATTTTTATAGAAATAAAATCTTAATCAAAGTTTTTTTTAATTTATCAGAAATTATAAAATTAATTCTATAATTTGGGTGATAAAAAATAAATAATCCTAAAACCTAAAATAATCTTAATTTATCAAAACATTCCTGTAATTTAATCACAAAACAACAAATAGCTATAGTTTAAAATGTAAAATGCTCCTACATGCCTATAAGATTCAAAAAGGAATGAAGTTTATGAAATAATTTGGAAACACCCTTGAAAATAAAACAATGCTATTATTGTGTTTTAAAATTGGTCTTTTGAATTCATAGTCATTAAACATGATCTCAATTTTGAAATGTAAAGAAAATAATTGAAATAACATCTAAACTATTGCATCTTTTCCTGCAATAGACTACATTCTTTAAAAAGACAGTCTTTTCATGTGGCTGGTGTGGCTCAATGTTTGAGGTCAACTTATGAACCAGGAGGTCATGGTTTGATTCCTAGTTAGAGCACATGCCTGGGTTGCGGGCTCAATCCCCAGTAGGGGCATGCAGGAGGCAGTCAATCGATGATTCTCTCTCATCATTGATGTTTCCATCTCTCTCCCCCTCTCCCTTCCTCTCTGAAATCAACAAAAATATATTTAAAAAATAAATTAAAAAACAGTCTTTTCAAACAATTTCTATTTATACACCATCATATATTGATGATTAACCTCCTCTTACTTCTACATTGGGACATATTTTGTATATTCTTAATTTTCCCTAAGCATCACAAGCATATGGTTGTAAGATACTGTGTATGAGCATGCATTCTGAGAAAGTGGTGTAGTGTTTTTGTGGTGATGTTATTGTCACATTTATGTTCATTGCATATGGGGGCCAGAGAGCAGATCACCTGGGATAAACAATAAAGCCCACTAAGGACATCAACTTCAAACTGTCATCAAATCCTGAATAACCAGAGGGTACAGAAATACATTCCCTAATTATATGGCGGTCATATTTAATATTAAATGGAGGGGCCTTAATTTAGAGATGGATAATGAGCTGAGTATGGAGTTGAGGATCAAGGTGGTTATTTCTCTCTTCCCATTTCCCATTTCCTGTTGAGAGATAGTGTGGTCTTAGAGTTACTATGTTTGGTATTATGGAATCATGAATTTAGAATTAAAACCAACTTGTTTTAATTCACAACTACCTAATTATTAACTGGGTGATAATACCGCTCTGATTTTAAATTTTCTTATCACAAAAATAGCACACGTTTTGTGTGCCTCAAATCAAATGATGGATTTGCAACCAGCTGATGGAGAGTGCATTGAGTTTACTGTTTCTACAACATTTCCCTAAATTAATACTTTACAGAGGATAGTAAACTTGTGTGGGAACCACGCCAGGTCCTCTGATAGTCAAGGCCAATGGGAGACAGAGGCCTTATTATCAATACACCAGAATGGCCAAAGGCCACTCTGATCATGAGCCTAATCGGGATGTCTAAGGACTCTGAGCCTGGGAATCCTAATCAGGCCAAGATACCAAGTGGGTGCAAGGACACACGGTGCACTGTGCCCTTCTGTAACCCAAATGATTGATGTCACTGTTGGCAGCCAGCCTTCTTTGTCTTTGGAGTAATATACAGGTTACTGACCAGAGAGAGGCTAGAGAAGTGAGAGCAGAGAGAGCAGCTGAACAGAGAGAAGGTGGGAGACAGAAGGAGATCAGAGAGCTGATACTGCTATGATGTAAGGCTAAGAACTCATAGAGAACTCAGATATAACCACCATGCTAGCCAGAGAGTGTGCTGGTCAAAGAAGACAGGAGGCGCTGCTTAACCAGAGAGCGTAGGTGCCCCTACGATGAGAGGTGGTGAATCTAGGAGGCAGCGTGCAGCTGTTCAGATAATGGCTGTGGATACAGAGAGGAATGCTGCTTTGGGGAAAATGTATGTTAACCAGCTGGTGCTCAGCTGCCTGCCTGTATGGACTTTGCTGTTCTGCCTGTATGGGCTTTGCTCTAAAGGACTGTCTTGTCTGATGGCTATGTGACCACTGGCTTCTGCAATAAAATCTCATTCTTATACACCCAGAACCTCTCATGGCTTCTCCGTCTGCCCTGCCACTGAGAATTGACCTGCGTGCTCTAAAAGAAGAAGGAACTTGGACTAAGTTCTCAACAGTTACACAGTGGGCAGGGTTCAAGGAGGAACCAGCCCTGATGTGATCGGGAAGAATTGAGAAAAAGGAACCCTTGTGCACTGCTGGTGGGAATGCAGACTGCTGCAGCCACTGTGGGGAACAGTATGGAGTTTCCTCAAAAAACTAAAAATGGAACTTCCATTTGACCCAGTGATTCCACTATGAATATATCCCAAGAAACTAGAAACACCAATTAGAAAGGATATATGCACCCCTATGTGCATAGCAGCACAATTCACCATAGCTAAGATTTGGAAACAGCCTACGTGTCCATCAGCAGATGAGGGATTAAAAAACTGTGGGACATCTACACAATGGAATACTGCGCTGTGGTAAAAAAGGAGTTCTTACCATTTGCAACAGCATGGATGGAACTGGAGAGCATTATGCTAAGTGAAATAAGCCAGTCAGAGAAAGATAAATATCACATGATCTCACTCATTTATGGAATATAATGAACAACATAAACTGATGAACAAAAACAGATCCAGAGACAGAGAAGCATCGATCAGACTGTCAAACCTTAGAGCAGTGGTTCTCAAACTGTGGGTCGCGACCCCTCTGGCAGTCGAACGACCCTTTCACAGGGGTCGCCTGAGACTATCCTGCATATCAGATATTTACATTAGTGGGGGTATGGGGGGGTAATGGGGGGGTAAGGACACATATGTGATAACTTAACCAATAAAGAAATTAAAAAAAGAATATATGGATCAGAACAATTCAGAGCAGCGGAGCTGAGCAGTGCTCCTGCTGTCTCTGACAACTTGTATTGGAATTTGTTGTCACAAAATAATTTGTATCCCAGAAGGTTAATAATTTTCTACATACTTATTTTACTTGGCAACATATATGAGTTAATATTTAAATGAGGTTCTAATTTATCTTCTTATAGTAATATTTTTTTTTAAATTTTGGATGTGTATATCCTTGATAATAAATATAAAATCTCTAATTCAATATGTAAGCTACGTGTTGTTCTTACTCTTATTTTTCTAATGAGAAACTGATACTAGCGATTAAACATGCCCCAATTCACAATAAGTGGTAGAGACAAAATTTGAAGACAAGTGAAACACATGTTTTTAGGACTAGATATAAGTATTCAACATATGAAACTGAAAAAAAAGTCCTTCTCATTACTGTGGAAATACAAAATACTATGAAGATTTTCCATAGCAACCTGCAAGAACATATTATTTTCTTTGCCGCATCAAACTACTTCTTCAGATTTTGCTTCCATTTGTCAATGACAGCATTCCTTCTATCTCAGTGATGGTTATATAAAAGTCTTTGTGCCAAGGAAAACTATGTCTGCTGCAAATGTCCTCATAGGCCAGAATAGATG
The DNA here is from genome assembly GCF_000412655.1 of Myotis brandtii. NCBI lineage: Eukaryota > Metazoa > Chordata > Mammalia > Chiroptera > Vespertilionidae > Myotis > Myotis brandtii. The sequence goes on along the minus strand of NW_005367809.1, from coordinate 1,663,109 downwards.
GCATCTCATCTACTCTGAGTTAGTCTTTACTTTTACTAGAGGATTTGTTGCCTTGATCATATGCCTTGACAGTGTCCCTGCTATTAATATTCAGCTAATTATTTTTTATTATTTTTAATTATCAATATACTACATGCTTTTGCCACATATATAGATAGTTATTGAGGTATCGTAAGTCAAACTGATCTGATAAACATGAAATAAAATGTAAAATCTGTTGCTCACCACATCCATTCCATTTCTTAGAAATAATTTGTGTTATTCTTGTTTATAGTGAATACAAACACATTCCATAGGTAACACATCTCTAACCTTCTTGCTGGCAATTAAGAAAAATAAGCCTAAATTGTAAGAAGTACTCTGCATACAACTCTGATTAATTTTAAATGGCCATCTTCAGTGTCCAACCTTTAGTATCAAAATCTTTCCAAAGACATCAAGCTGCAAAAGAGCAAAAGAACAGTAATTCCTCTCCCCTTTCTCTCTCTCTCTCTAGCTCTCTCTCTCTCTTTTTCTCTCTCTCTCTCATCTCTATCTCTATCTATCTATCTCTATCTCTCTCTTCCCACCTTGCAACATGCTGGTGATAGAAGGGATTTGCCTTGATTTATAGTTTTGAAAAACTGTTTGAGAAACAAGACAGTACGAATAGTTCAGCAATTAGTATAAAAATATACACTAAAGAAAAAAGGAACTAGAAAAACAAAATATTAGAGGACAAAGAAGAATGGCCAAACAAATGGTCAGCATTTAAGCTCCCTTTTAAAAATTATAAGCTGATTTTTTAAGTATGTTTTTATAAATTACAACTTAAAAAAAATGGGTACTACCTAGTCTCCCTTCTTGAGTTTGCTGGAGTGGAGCAGCCCTGAGGAGGAAAGAGACTGTTGATAACATAGTTAGGTGACAAATCACAAAGATCAGCCTCAGTTTCCCATTGAATTGAATTTGATAAGGTAATGTTTTCATTGTTTTTTCTCTCAGTATATTATGGAATGTAATCAAATAATAGATACACAAGACAAATAGATACTCTCAGCAGCGTTCCATGTTCCATAATATCCTGTATGCTGAGGACTCCTGTCTGCTGTTCTCCTCTTCCATAACAGGCTACTCCACTGTTTTGTTTTGTTTTATGTCCTTTGGTTCTACGATAGGTGAGATTTGAAGAGCAAAATGAGAAACAGTACTTAGGTGGTCTACTATCTTGATGAGAGAAACTGGTTTCTGATTATTTCCTTGTATTTTTATCATCCACCTTGCTTTGTCCTCTATGTTTTTTCTTATGTCTTTAAATTGTTTACCTATTAGATGCTGAAATATTTGAATTGTTATTGGCTTAATATGATTATAATTATTTGCTATTATTTACTAGACATTTTTTTCACTCTTGATTGCTTTGCTGATTTCTAGAACTTCACAATTCTCTTAACCCTAACCTTTCAATTCTTTCACAGTTCAAATTGTTGAATACCTTAGAATTCTGTCAAGCATTTTTTTCTAACATATTCTGATGATATATTTTGCTGTCAAAATTGTGGTAACACTCATAATCCAAGGACTGAAAACTATAAAAAAAAAGGAACACATTAATCTCTGAGGTGAATATGGTTTAATTACTGCTCCAAATTGGTGAAAAATGATTTATATTTTAAATATTCTTGTATTATGGAAATATTTGAGTTACTACATAGTTTTAACAATTTTCCAGTAACTGGAGAGTTTATGAACTGCCTGGTCACATGATAAACTGTAAAGCAGAGTCATTCAATAATTGAAGAAAGTTATTACAATGCACGGCATGTATGAATCACTTTCTTACAGTGAGACTTGGAACACAGCCTGTAGTAAAAGGCACACTCTAATTTTTTAAATCATAAATTGCAGTTACATTAATATATAGCTTCTTATACCATTTAGCAGTGACCTGATGAGAACAGACAGGCTACTTTCTGGGAACTAATGTTATGTTATATTGTTCATTGAACATATTACAAACTTTATTGGATTTTACAAATATCATCAACACTTTTACCTCTTAATATACAAGGTGTTCCCCAAAAAAGTATACATAGTTTAACAGCTGATAGCTCAAGTTTGAAAATTAAATGTATTTTAATAATCACTTCCTTCATAATTATTCACGGTGTTTGTAAACATTTTGGGGGGATAACCTAGATTTATAATTAAAATGATATAGTAAAAATGTACAGAATAATTTAATAAACATTTTATTTGAACCCACCCATATACCAACCACAACTGTAGATATTAGCTCTTTTAGAATGAATGGCAAAATATGTCCTTGTCCTCCTGGAAAGGGACTTAGAATATTGCAGGAGATAAACACACATAAGTGACTACAATATAACAGCCATGATAAATAGTGCAATAGACTCCAGTATAAGAAATGATGGGGCTTTTTTTGCTAAAGCACAGAGCAAGCAAGGAAGGAAAATTTATTTCAGTCTGACATGAGACCCAAATTGTGCCCAGGAACAAAAGAAACTGCAGAGTTGGATTCCAGAAGTGCAACTCAGGGAATATCTAAGGAACATGTAATAGTTAGCATTCTTCTAAATATACGTAGCAGAAAATAAGTTGGGCTAGTCTCAATTTAAAGAGGAATGTGTTGGAACATCCTGGGGCGTCTCACAGAACTCAACAACAGGAATCCTTCTAGAGATCTGAAAAGAGTTGGACTCAGGGATTCACGTGTCAACATATCTCTCATTCCCTCTCTGGTTTCTGCTTATCTTTGTGAGAATGCTCATTAATTTTCTCTTTTCAAAAGTGCAACTTTCTTTTTCTGTTTCACCTGGCCAAACCTGGATATAGACAGTTTCTTGTTTTTGTAAGGGTTTCAGCTACTGTGAGAAATACTGGATTTCTTTTCTGGTTCTATTTTGCAACATTTCCAGGAAGAGACTGATTGGCACAATTGACCATCTCAGGTCCCGTGAACTGGATAGAGGTTGTAAGTCTTGCTCCATTACTAGTAACACAGGACCAGCTGCAATCAAGTAAGTAAAAGGAAATGGGGCATTTTCTAGAATTTGAATGCTTGAGGCGATACTGTAGATATACACCAGAAGAGGATGGATAAGTTTGGTTAATAATCCTGGAAATGGCTAGCTCTGATGTTTGTTATCTAGTGATTACTCAGGAGTCAATTTTATTATATAGATTCATAATCTATGAATATTAATAACCAACAATTTTCACTAGGTTATGGGGTAAGCCCTAGCAAAAAGAAATGAAGATATTAGCACTCAACCACTGTATAATTTTCAGAGCCACATTCCAGTATTAGAGAGGGAATAGGGAACCTGGCAAAGGTACTGAAAAGAATTATCCAAAATATGGAAAGGGGCAAGTAATTGAATGCCATGATAAAACATTTTACTGACTTTATCCTGTTTATTAGACTCTCCTTTCTTCTCCTTTGCCCAATTCTTTATGAGAAAAGCAGAAGATTGTTTCATTTAAAAAGGTGAGCTGTGTAAATACAGGCTTCCTGTAGTCTAATTGTGGCTTCTACAAATAGAAATATTGACTCTGAGGTGATAACCTCTTCAATCTTTAGGTTTTTCAACTGCAAAACCTACAATAAATGAGATCATTCATGAAAATTACTTATTATAATTCCTGACATAGAGTAAATGCTCAATAAATATTAGCTGCTGCCAGTATAAATCTATAATTTCTATTTGGCCCATTTATTATTTTACATCTTCTCTATGGATAATAAACAGATTCAAATATATCTCATATGCGTGTAATTGCTAAATCAATATGTCTAGTCGGTAATTCAAACCAAATCTTCTGATTAATGCCTGCTAGATGTGTAGTGCAGACACTAGGAGGGAAATTGGTAATCCAACAGACAGAATCCTAGCCATTCACTAACTCACGTTTTACTAGTGCAATTTACTATGTAATTCATTCATCTTTCATTCATACTTTTAATCATTTAACAATTACTCACTTAGCAAATGTATCCATTCACTGATTTAAAAAGTGAGAAACACCTGCTAGACAACACAGATATAATCTCTGCCTTTCTGACATTTACAATTTTTATGAACAACAACACACAATCAGCACACTAATAAAAGTAACAGGATATGTTTAGAAGGACTTCTGTTGCGTCAACATTGAAGCTAACAAATAAAAATAGGACCAGAGTTTCAAATGAACACCACATTTTTTAGTTCATATAGCTGTTGGTGTACTAGTAGTTGGGTCACCCAATTAACTGCCCCATAGTTATATGGAAAAACACCAGAAACCAACCAAATACCATCAGTATCCAAGAAGAGTTCTGAAAGAAGAGAGTTCTTTCTTCCACTGTACCAACTAGACATTCTCCTAGGGAACCACTCATATATATGGTTTATTCTTAAAAAAAAAAGACCAACGAACCACTCATATATATGGTTTATTCTTAAAAAAAAAAAAAGACCAATGTATCACTTGCCAGATACATGTTTATTCAACTACAAAACCCACCCTTGTGCTGTAATTAGTACAGAGTTTTGTGAGAGCTTCCTTGGGAGAGTGTTCTGTCCACCTAAGACTATGACATATTCACCTTTGACTTCCTTTCTTACATTACAGTGTAGAAGAGTGGGATACTTGACATGTGTCCCATTAAGTTTGTGGATATTTTATCATAGACTTTGTAGCCACCTCTGCTTATAGAAACATCTGAAAGTAAGAGGTTTTTTGGGGGGGAATGTTACCAGAAGAGTTTGAAGAGACCATGGAGTAACGTGCCTTAAAAACAATGGGGTTACATCATTCCATACTAGAGTTCATGGTTCTTAAGAGAGATGTTAGATAACTCTGCATATTCCTTTGGCTCCAGTAGATAATCAAGTAAATTAGCAGGGCTTGAGTCATGAGGAATACCCTGGCAGGTGAACTGAGACAGATCACTCAGAAAATTATGGTAGAAGTTGAGGAAAGAGATGACTGAAACTTAGTTAGGGTAGCAGCAATGGGTGTAGAGAGAAATTGATGAACTTAACATATATTTTTTGAGTTCTGTCTGAATTTCCTGGTAGGCTGGATGAACTACAGGGAGGGTTTAAAGATGATTTGTGAGTTTTGGACTTGAACAACTGGGAGAGTTGTGCTAATTTCAGGGACACTGGCAGATTAATAAACCCGGGTAGAAAGAATTATTTGTTCCATTGAAGTCATGTTCAATTTTAAATGACAAGAAGAGATCAAATAAGCAGTTATGAGAGTTAAATGCAGAAGGTAAGTGGAATGTTTGGACTTTAAAGGAGCAGGACTAATCTTCTCATTTAATAAGAAGGGAGACTAAGAAAATAATTTAGGACAAATATTGGCTTTGAGATAAGAATTTGAGAGCATTCTTTCCTGTATATTTATATTTTCTCAAGCAATCTGAGATGAGCCTTTAGCTGAGAGGAAAGAAGTATAGCAGTTGGATATTAAGGAAAGTGCTAAGGATATAAAATGGTTTCCCAAGTGGGAAATTATTACACTAGAGAGATATGTTACATTTTTAGGCAGCATCAAGTTCCTACTTGAGGTCTGAGGTCATGAATTTTAAGTAAAACCAGTAAGGAAAAATATCAAATTTTGCCTTGGGTAAGAATCTGTTCTGTCAGAGACTATTTTATTTATTTTTTTAAATGCTGCCATAAGAAAGAGTGAGGCAAAATAGCCTCTCCCCAGATGATTACCTGCACAACTCTGCTAAGTTAATTTATAGATTGAGTACATTTCATATTAAATACATTATATTCAATGAAAAAATATATATAATTTCTGGTGACAGATAAAGTTTACTAATTTGATGATCATCACAACCTCATAGTTAAAGGTTATATTCAGAGGTTATTAAACATGAATTTTATTATTAAAACTGTGCTTTGGAAACCTAAATTAGCAAACATCATTTATTTGATTTTAAATATGAAAATATAAATTACAATTGCATTAGATGAGGAGCCTTGAGGGCAATATAATCTTATTGTCATAATTTCTTCTCATCAAGTTAAGGAAGAGACATCTAGACAATTTTGATATTTCAGCAATACTATAAATAAAGTGATAGGGTAGTCTCAGCCCTTTTTTAAGCTTAATGCATGATTGGTTTCCTGGATTATGCTAATGTCAATCTGGTTAAGATGAAACTAGGCTTTCCAGACTTTCTGTCCCTCTATGATTCCAAGTTAAAAATGACAGACAAACAATCAAACCAAAAAAACAAACAAACAAACAAAAAAAACTTTGCATGAGATTTGAAAGGCAAAACCAAAACAGTGTCTATTATAGAATTCTATGAAGGTCATTATGTTCAGAAATGGTGACAGAGTTGTGCCCCATTCTCTTTTTTCTACATTAAGTTTGTCTTTCCAACTGCTAGTGCAATTGACCAATAGTCACCCCATCACTTGGCGGTGGAGCTACAGAGGTCTCTGCTACACAGAAGACCCTTTTCTTGAGCATCGCTCCCATGAGCCCCTTGGGCTTGTTTGACTTTTTATCTCTGAAAATTTTCCTGCTTTTACTTCTCAGTCCTTCAAGCAGAATATTTATTAACTCTGACTGTAATTTTCTGATTTCCCTTCTGGACCTTCATTTCCATAGCCCTCCCCACTTTCGTGTAAGCTTTAATTTCTATACTAAATTCCTTACTATGGAAGTACTCATCATGACTCTGGTTTTCTCACTAAGCTAGACAAATACAGTCTTTTTGAGTTACAGCATTTCTCTTTTTAATATTCAAGGTATAATTTCTGTGTTACACACAAGTGAAGACTTCAAATACTGTCATGGGCCTCCAACTGTTTATGCAAAAAAACTTCCTTTTAGAGTTGTGATTAAATAATGCCCCACATAAGAAGACAAAGTGCTTCCTTTAGAGACAGCAGCTCTTACATTGGTTGTGGCAGATACTGATTTTCAGGAAAAGATATTAAAACAACTTTCTTTTAAAACTTACTTCAAATCAGGCAGGTACAGAATTTATGGCCATAAAATATAGTGGCATGCATTTATTTGCCTGTAGTTAAGATTGTGATATCAGTTTTAAATGTTCCAAGAGGGTCCAGGCACTAATTTATACTGAATATTAGTATATTAGTGAATTTGGGGGAGTAGTTTGTCACCATTACATGATAATAACTATAAACTAGAATGGAAGCATGAAAAAGGCCCTGGAAGTAATTTTTTTTAAATTATTTTAAAGGTTTAGACCTATTTAAAGAATGAAAAAGAAAAGAACATTAAAGATAAGCAAACATTGGAAATGCATAAAATTCCTGAGCACATTAAGAAAAAAAAGTTAGCCCAGCTGGCATGGCTCAGTGGTTGAGTGTTGATCTATGAACCAGGAGGTCATGGT
>NW_005367809.1:1651514-1655351 GCF_000412655.1 Myotis brandtii | reverse complement strand
AGTTAGTTAATACTAAGAGCTTGAAATTAAGATCAATTTTTAATTCATTCATAGTTGTATTATTTTATCACCTTCCTTTTGTCTCCTGTCCTCTTCCTATCTATCTCATAGGCACCCACTCTTGTCATTGTAAAAATATTTTGAGGTAGATGGGTGGATTAATGCTGCTCTTATGAAATTTGTGGGCCTGGAGACAGGTAAGAAGCCTAAAAAATAAAATAAAATAAAATTTTCATTGGACTAAAATCTAGTTCTGTTTATGATTTTTTTCACTCAACATTGGGTTTCTGAAATCTATCAATTTGTATACATAATTTTGTTTTTATTTCTGCATAGTAATACATTATGTACATTTAGTATCCTTTACTTACAATGACAATTTTGATAAAGATGGTAGTCACCTCCAATAACTTTCTAATATGTAAAAATGTGAAATAAAAGTTACAACTCCATTAGATGAGGAGCTATGAGAGATGTATAATTTTATGGACATAATTATTCTGGTTATAAAAATTTTCTTCTCATCAAGTTATGGAAGCACTTCAAAGGGAAGAAAAGGGGTCTGGGGCCCATGTGATCCTGCTTCAGAATTGAAGTGCTCATTCAGATGGCACTGCCTACCTCCAGCCAGTCCCAGGCATCAGAGTGGGACTTGGATGTTATCAGTGAAAGCACTCCGAAGCCTGAGTCATCCAAGGCATGCTACCCAGGCAGGATTGAAAGGAAGTTCTGCTCTGACATCAACTATTAGTGCGAATTCCTTTAATAAAGTCTCTTACACTGTTTTTCTTTGTAATACTTTTCTCAGTAGCAATTTTATATTTGTGGCAGTGATTCTTAGAAACTGTAAGTTTTATGATGGCACAGACAATGTGTTTTATTTTATTTATCATCTACCTTAGGCTAATACACTGACAAACAACCCAACAACTCATTAGCTTAAAAAATATATATTTATTTTTCACTCATGTTAATGTTCCTTGCTGGCTGAATTTGACTTTGTTCCAAGTCTTCATTTCTGAACTCAAGCTAAAGAAGCAACCTCTGTCTGTGGTTATCCACACACATGACGCATGGAAAAATAGAGATAGCAGAATCTCATAATGGCGTGTATATCTTTTGCTTAGAAGTGGCACATGTCATCCACACTCACATTTCATTGGTAAAAGTTAATCACATGACCAACCTGAGTTCAATAGGAACTATAATACTCCCACAAGGATAGGGCTGATATAAAGCAGGAGGGAATCTTTGATGATATCATCTAACAGACTCTGTCCTCATTCAAATATTTAGTTTCTCTTATAAACACAGAAAATACTGATTTTTCCCCTTGGTGGATAATTCAGAAGGCCCATTTAGTGATCACATGAGCTCCAAAGTTTAAGACCTCATGATAGTTTCCACATATGATCTGAATGTGGTTTCTCTTGACACAGATGGATGGATTGATTGATTTATAATGATCACCTATGTTTGGGTCCCAGCATGCTTGGTTTGTAGTAGTTGCACAATAACAATTCACAAAATAAAGGAAAGAAGTGTAGGAAGTGTTATATAATATAAGCCTTATAGAATCAAATAATAAGATCAATTAAAATTGTTATTTAAGGGAAGCCTGAAAAGGTAGGATATGAGATGGAAAGATAGTAGCATTTCAAAAAAAAAATGGAGAAGATGAATAAAGCAATCATTTAACATTGTAAGTATGAAGCAAGCTTGGTAAGAAATCTGAAGGAAAACAATGTGTCTTTTCATAAAACAATCATAGTTTACAAGAGCTGATACAAGTTTTTAAATTTTATTTAGGAAATCTATTTTTAAAATATTTTGAAAAAGTAGATTTAAATATGCTTTATCTAATGCATATGCTTTTTTGATGTGGGATAACTTAACTGAAATGGAGGTTGCTCATGTTTCCATCAGAATCTTTGTTCTCACATCAAACACATAGAAGAATCTTCTCATTAAAAATGACACTGGCAAAAGCAAACTTACAAACAGAGCATTCTGGCTTTACCCTCTGCTCAATGATTTATGATTGTGTACTTAAAGTGTCTACCCAAAGCATTAAAATGATTAAGGGTTGTGCTATCACAAAACTAAGAAGTTAAAAGAATGATAAAAGAATTATGGAAGGGAAATAATAGAATTTCATTTTATGACTACATTGACTGTCTCTAAATTTTTGCTCAATTCTTTGTCTTCTTGATTTTTTAGGCGTACAAAACTAAATTAAGCAATTGTCTGTAAATTAAATTCTTTCTCACGTAAGGAAAAAATGTTGAATATACCACATGCAATTGTGTACAGAGGCTTTTAAACTTTAATTCTTTTTTTAAAATATAGTTTTATTGATTTCAGAGAGTAAGGGAGATGGAGAGAGAGATAGACACATCAAGGATGAGAGATACTCATTGGCTATCTGCCTCCTGCGCACCACCTACTGGGGATCGGGCCTGTAAGCCCGTCACGTGACCTGACCAGGAAATGAACCTTGACCTCCTGTTTCATAGGTCGACATTTAACCACTGAATACACCAGCCTGGCATAAGTTTTTATTCTTTATGCCTCTCCTGTGACCAGTAATTAAGCAGACATAATGAAGCAACACCAATAAGTACTTAACTGGATTATTTGTATGCTTTGTGTTTATCGGTGTATTTCCTTTATCTCATTCAACATTCAATAAACATATTAGGAATTTGCTATGAGTATCTCCTTGTGCTTGGTGTTGAGTTTTTTATTGAGAAACATGAAAATGGAATAAATTTCATACATGCAGTGTTCTGCCTATGCCATGCAGTAGATAAGAGACTTTGTTCAACTCAATCTTTTATGTGCTTCAGTTTTCTTATTTGTACTAGTATATACCAGGATATCAACAAACCTATCTCTCATAGTTGTTATTTTAAAAAAATGAACAAATGAATGTTTGCATGAAATAGCACCCAAATGTTAGCTTTTATTAATATTGTTAGAAAATTACAATGCAGTGTGATTAACTGACATAATATTAGTAAATATCAATCTGTATGGACTATGAAAGAGGGTTTAACTCTCCTTTAGAATGAGCCTTCTAGAAGAAGGAGATTTTGAGCTAACAATGGAACGAGTGAAGATTAACTTGATTGGCAGAGCAGAAGACAAACAGTCTAGGAAGAGAACCATGTTTGCCAGAGAATAACACATTTTGAAAATTGCATGTCGTTGTGCATATCTGAAATCAAAGCTTCAAGGGAAAAGCTTCTGTAAATAATACTAGAAAATATTTCTCAGGACCTGATAAAAAAGAACTATTTCATCTTAAGTTTTCTTGTTTGTTTATTTTTTTTTTACCACAGCTTTTGTTATTTTATCAATACATAGTGGATACCACTTTATAGAATAATCATGTATGGTATTGTGGAAAGTGGGTATCAAGAATAAAAATTTTAAGACAATAATTTAGGATGCTATTATAAGAATCTTGGTAAGAATAGGGTGGCCTTATACTAATGTGGATAACATGCATTGGAGTGAGAGGAATTATATATGAAGGAGATTTTGGAAATAGTACTAATGGCAGGGGTAATTATGAGAAAATGATGACTTATCCAGGAATAGCAGAAGAGTAGATTTCCCCCCTAACTCTAAAGCAACAAAAGATGAGAGGAACTAGAAAAGTGGTCATCATGACAGCCATGGAAAGCAGAGAGCGTTAAGATGGAAAGAGTCATTAGCTATGCCATATTCTACTATGTACCAAAGAAAAAGGATAGAACAAATTGAAACTGGTGTATAGAATTCTGAAGGTGTGACAGTAATAACAACCTTTCCTAGAGATGTTCCAGTGAG
>NW_005367809.1:1646574-1650076 GCF_000412655.1 Myotis brandtii | reverse complement strand
TATATATACATATATCTCCTCAGAATTTATTTTGGCAAACATGTGTGTATGTGTATATTTTTAAAGTAAATGTCCAAGAATAATAGGTGGCCATTAATAGAGTGGGTCTCCTGAGACCAAAAAGAGAGATGGGTTTAATTCTGAAGGAGGGATCACTTGCAATTTCCACTGAGGAAAGTAAAACTAGGCAAGGATGGGAAGGAAGGCACATAAACATACAGGTGTGGGGCAAGGAATGTGATTAGATCCCTATTTCTCTATTTTTTCTTTAAATATGAAGGAAAAGTAATTTGCTGAAAGTCATGGAGGCAGAGCAGTAGCACAGGGAAGGGCCCTGAACTTTAAGATAGTAGAAATACTTGGAAATAGCTTAATCTGATTTTGTTCAAGACAACAATAATCAGGAACAAATAAGCCTGTACTCAGTTGACATTTCAAATTTCAGATATTTCATAAAACCATAAAATAGAACTGGTTTCACAAAATCTTAAGTGTTGCTTGTTAATTTTTTTTTTTTTGACAATGTTTTATTGGGAATGGTAGTGTGTAGAGGAGGAAAGGCAATGTAGGTTGTCCTGATCAGCAATTAGATTTTTAAGGCTCAGAGGTCTAAAAGAGAAAAGGTTAAGAGTCTTTTCAAGAATGTCATGAGGTTTTTGACCTTGGTAAGGGAGTAATGGTAAGAAGGAATTGACAGCCTGGCATAAAAATAATTTGGTTTTAAGGTTAATGATCTAAATGAGGGAAAGGATCATTTTGTCTTCATAAAAATAAAATGGAGCAAGAAGGTGGAAAATTTGAGTTTACATTTTTAGAGGTGGAGTTTACATTTTTAAAGTCTGGAGAGATAACCAGATCTTTCAATATATCTATAGAAACAGGTTTCAATGGAGTAAGGTGAAACACATTGACACCTAATGGTAAATTAACTCTATTTGCTGTCTTCATATTATAACCTAGTTTTACCTTAATTATTATCAGCTCATTTGACCTACTCTTTCATAATCTTCCCAGAACCGTAACACAAGTAAGTAAAAAAAATGGTCTAAATTCAAAATTGGCATCAATTTAGAATAATGAGGAATATATGAATCCTGACTACTAAACATATTAGCCATTAGTAAGTCATCATTGACTTCTCTTAGCTTCAATTACTTTAATTTTAAAAATTGTGGTAATCAATATGTTATTATTGTAAGAGTAAAATTATATAACATGTCAAAGCACTATGTATCTGATATCAATGTTTACAAATATTTATCATCAGTATTATTCATAGTAGGAATATCCATAGAAAATAAACACAGATGTTCAATATATAAACTGAGACTAATCAGATATGACTAATCTCTTCTCCACCCAGGAAATGTGAATTTACTAAAAATTGTTAACAGATTATCAGAGGACAAAACTTGGACTATTACCTTTTGCAATCTGTCTACATACTAATGAAAGCTTGTTTGTTGTCTTATAAAAATTTAAAATAAATATATGTAAGATTGTATTGTATTGGAAATATTTTTTAATAAATAATGAGTGATTATTGGTCTTGTTTGGGCAAGCACAGTGAAAAGCATGTAATTATCATAATTGAGAACAGTTTGGAATTGTGTTTTGCTGCAGGTCATAGAAATGTGATATCCAGTGACTCCTCACATAAGGAAATAGCCTTACAAAGGTAAACATCCCAGACCTACAACAACAGCTCTATGGGGTCAGTGATGTCTCAAGTTCCTCCTCCCGTTCTACTTCACCATCTTCAGCAAGTCACCTTATGGGTCCAAGTAGTGTGCTTATGACTTAATGTTTGCGACACATGCCAGACTAAATACAGGGATAAATAAGCAACAGATAGAATTAAGGGATGCTTATTTTTCCAGAAATCTCAGCTTATTTTTTCCAGAAGATTCATTAGCTATAATTAACCCACAGAGGAGGCTGAGAAATGTAGTTTTCCAATTGGTCACTTTGTTACCTTAAACAAAATGAGGACTTTGGTAATAAAATGTAGATATTAAGTTTGCAATCAACAGGTTCAGACACAATAAATGTGTACACATTTTGAATTTATGAGGATACCAGAAAAGAAAGGTACATGAAATATTCTACGAATTGCAAATCTACTTAAAAGCTTTATGATTATCGAGTGGTATTTAATCAATATGGAATAGTAATTAGTTAAATATGTATTAATACACTATTTAATATATTTTGAATAAAGTAATGTTTTTAAGTATAAAAGGTATATTTGTGTATTTATCATATTTTAAACTTCGAATCAAAGGTTTAGTTCCTCTGCAAATAGTTATCTTATATTACTTGCCTTTTAATATACCTTTTCTTTTTAGTGTATGATGTGTTTTCAATGCTGAAAGCTATAAAATGAATGTTTCATTTGTTACTGAAATATTTCAGTGATACTCATGGTAATGTATATCAAAGTGGTTGTAGCCTCAAATTAACCTTAAAAAATGTTTACAGTCAAACATTGTTAGGTTATTTTAGTAAATAATGGTGGTTTCTGACTACTAGGACAGATAGTGGATGTATACAACCTTCCCAGTCTCGCCAACATACGTATTACAATAAAAGTAAGTCTCAGACTGGATTATGATAAGCATGAAATATTATTATTATTACCAAGCAGTACAAAACCAACTATGTTACGTATTCCATAACATTGATGCTTGTTCTTTTCTAGGTACTTATGCAAGCACCTTGAAACTTTCAGTTCATTCTAAGGCAGCTAAAATGATAAATTGATGGCAGGATCAACCAGGCTTCTACTTGGATAAAGAGTCTTTGGTTAAGAAAGAGATCAAGAGAGCTGTGGTGAATGTAGTATACAATCTTCATAGACATCTACATATCATGAACATCACTTATTTCCACAAAATAAAAATAAAATGTTTATCATGTTAATTATGAGCCTTTCATTTTATAGTTTTAGTAATGTATAATGAACTTATATAAGAGCTCTGAAGTATGAATCCTTGATTAAGGGCTTCAAATGTTAATTAACCACCTTTGAATTGTGTGTTTTTAATTAGGGTCCTACAAATGTTATCTAACCATCTCAAGGTATATATTAATTTGAATTTTCTCTCTCTCATTCATCCATACACATATACCACCTATTCTATATACTGAGTGTATCTTAAATTTCATACATTTGATCACAGGCCAATTGACCATTGTACTGAACAGCAACTCAGGATCGGAGGGAGGACATAACCAACGTTCAGAGGGCCCTGAAGCACCAGCTGAGGGCCACAGCGGGCCACATCAGGCCGAATGAGCTCAAGAATGTCTGAGGAAGAAAGCAATAACACATTGACAGTGACCAAGCTATGTGAAAGCTCAGACAAGCCATGTTTCCTGACACCAGTCAGCGTCCTAGGGTCTCACTTGTGGCTCGGAAAACATTCTCACCTTCTAGGACAGTGATGGCGAACCTATGACACTCATTTTTTTGGTTGATTTTTCTTTGTTAAATGGCATT
>NW_005367809.1:1633487-1646479 GCF_000412655.1 Myotis brandtii | reverse complement strand
ATTTCAATGTGCCATTGTATTATGCAACAAATAATTGAAAGTATAATAAAACTGATTTGTTCACAGATGATGGGAATGCAGATTGGTGTAGCCACTATGGAAAACAGTATGGAGTTTCCTAAAAAAATTAAATATGGAATTGCCACTTGACCTAGTGATACCACTCCTAGAAATATTTCCAAAGTAACCCAAAACACCAATCAGAAAGAATATATACACACCTATGTTCATAGTAGCATAAATTACAATAGCTAAGATCTGGAAATAGCCCAAGTGGTCATCAGTAGGTAAATGGATAAAAAGGATGTGGTACATTTACAGTTGGAATACCATGTAGCTGTAAAAAGGAAGAAACTCTTACCCTTTGAGACAGCATGAGGGATCTGGAGAGTATTATGCTAAGTGAAATAAGCCAGTCAGAGAAAGACAAGTATTAACATGATCTCACTCATAAAGAACAAAATAAACTGATGAGCAAAATAGGCCCAGAGACATAGAAACATGAAACAAAAATAAGGCAGGGGTATGTGATGGATGGGAAGAGATTAACCAAAGAATTTATATGCATACTAGAGGCCCGGTGCACGAAATTCGTGCACAAGGGGGGCCCCTCAGCCCAGCCTGCACCCTCTCGCAATCTGTAACCCCTCAGCAGATGTCCGACTGCCGGTTTAGGCCCGATCCCTGCGGACATCCCCTTATCAATCTGGGACCACTGACTCCTAACTGCTCACCTGCTTGCCTCTAATAAACTGATGAGCAAAATAGACCCAGAGACATAGAAACATGAAACAAAAGGAAGGGAGGGGTAGGTGATGGATGGGAAGAGATTAACCAAAGAATTTATATGCATACTAGAGGCCCGGTGCACAAAATTCATGCACAAGTGGGGCCCCTCAGCCCAGCCTGCACCCTCTCGCAATCCGGAACCCCTCAGCAGATGTCCGACTGCCGGTATAGGCCTGATCCCTGCAGACATCTCCCTCACAATCTGGGACCACTGGCTCCTAACTGCTCACCTGCCTGATCTCCCCTAATTACCTCTGCCTTGGCCCCTGCTGCTGCAGCTTCGTCTGAAAGGATGTCCGGAATGATGTCCAGAAGGTTATTTGGTTGTCTGGTCTAAGTAGCATATTAACCATCTATACTAATAAAAGGGTAATATGCTATTTAGACCAGGAGACCAGATATCTTCAACTGCCTGACTTCCTTCCAGACAAAGCCACGGTGGTGGGGGCCAAGGCAGAGGCAGTTGGGGGCCATGAGTCTGGCAGGGGAGGGCAGTTGGGGGCCATGAGACCAGCAGGAGAGGGCAGTTAGGGGCCATGAGGCCAACAGGGGAGGGAAGTTGGGGGCCATGAGGCCAGCAGGGGAGGGCAGTTGGGGGCCATGAGGTCAGCAGGGGAGCGGTTAGGCAGTGATCAAGCTGGTAGGCAGGCAAGCGGTTAGGAGCCATCAGTCCCATATTTCGAGAGGGATGTCCAAGGTGTTCTGGATTGGAGAGGGTGCATGCCAGGCTAAGAGACCCCCCCATGCATGAATTTCGTGCACTGGGCCTCTAGTTATAGATAATTCATAACCCATGGACACAGACAATAGTGTGGTGAAGACCTGGGGCAGGGGGCCAGAGCTGGCTACAAGGGATCAATGGTGAAAAAAAGGAGACATCTGTAATACTTTCAACAATAAAGATAAATTTTTAAAAATTTATGGGCTTTTGCATTTTGGACTGTGAAGCCAATATAATTACTTTATATTTACACTTGAAAGTTAAACTGTTCATATTTGGAACTCATATAGCAATAATTTTGAACTCGGCAGTACTGATATATAAATATATCACAAATCATAAAAAATAAGTAATGTAAAATGTTACATGAATATTTTTGTTGTTTTACCATATGTGTCCTTGATAAAAATATAATTGGTTGCTTAGACAAGTACTGATCATATGCCATAAACTGACACTACAAAAACTATTTTCACTCAGTTAAAAGCTTGCTGTGTGTTGCATTGTAATTTTTACTGACAGTGAAAAATCAACATATTTTATAATAATTACTTATCCCATTAAAATTTCAAATAGAAACATTTAGTATAATTAAATTTGATTGTTACAGCTACCATCCACAAAGAGCTGACATTAGGGTTAACATATTAAAAACAAAATCCCTCAAAATACCTAACATCTTTTAATATTCAGTATGTGTTGCAAACTCTCAGAATGATAATAATGCTACTTTACATTTCACATTATATATTATAATATTTAGCTGTTAAAGTTTTTATTTGGACCAAAGTTACAGAAGCAAGCACTTTTTTCTTTTCTTTTCTTTTCTTTTCTTTTGTTTTTTGTTTTTTTATTTGTTTGTTTGTTTTTTGTTTTAGCAAGCATAATTTAAAAAAAAAATCTGTTTCTCAAATATCACCTTCACCTCACTAGCAGGTGGTCAACTCTCCCTTTGGTAGTGTTAAACTTTGCAGCCTCATTTACTAATCTGGTTAGTTGCCAATTTAAAGCTCTCAATTGCTACTCAGTTGATTGAAGGTGACAGCACAGATTTTTTAGAAGTTCTGTTTTGTAATTATTTGTTTATCTTTGAACATTTGGCTCACTAATTTCTTCAAAGTATACATTTCCCCAGAATAGTCTAGGAGGGGCATATTCAAGTTACTGCAAACTGTAACCAGTGGTTCCATTAGAAGCCATGCTCACTCTCCTCTGCCCTCATACTATATGAGTATATCTTTCTAGTTAAATAGTTCAACTTTCCGGCTTCAAATGAATTGTTTCACAGAGTCCAGAATCTAGCTTTGATTTTGGCTTTAAATGAGTGCCTTCTTCATGGGATTGCCCAAAATCCCTTTTTATGTCTTGACACTGTGGTCATCCAGTTAATTTCTAAGAGTCTCCTTAGCCCTCATTAAGTGACTTGACCTTTAATTTTTTGAGTATCATTTGACCCAGTGATCCCACTTCTAGGATTATATCCTAAGAAACCTGAAACACCAATCAGAAAGAGTATACTAGTATGCACCTCTACCTGGTATGTTCATAGCAGCACAATGTACAATAGCTAAGATTTGGAACCAGCCCAAGTGCCCATCAGCAGATGAGTGGATTAAAAAAACGGTGGTACATCTACACGATGGAATACTGTGCTGCTGTAGAAAAGAAGGAACACTTACCATGCACAACAGCATGGATGGACCTGGAGAATATTATACTAAGCCAGTCAGAGAAAGATAAGTATGCCATGATTTTACTCATGTGTTGAATCTAATGAACAAAATAAACTGATGAACAACAACAAAAAATACATAGAATCATGAACAGACTGATGAATTTCAGAGGAAAGATGGGAGTGGAGGTGGGGTGGAGGGGTAGAAATTAACTGGGGAATTTATATTTATATATGCATAGCCCATGGACACAGACAATAGTGTGGCAAAGGCTTGGGAGGGGCTGGTGCTGGGAGGAGGAAGTCAATGGGGAAAAAAAACAAAAAAGCAAAGGGGGCATCTGTATTACTTTCAACAATAAAGATAAGTTTTAAAAAATAAATGTAGTGATCAAAATAGGCACTGAGGTAAGTAAGAAAGATTAATTCTATTCAACATTTGTTTTATTTTTTTTCTTAAATTTCTAGAGACAAATGCAAATATCCATTCAATTTGTGTCTCAACCTCTATATGTATTTGAAGAACCCAGGGAGCTTGTGAGAAAGACATATGCTCAGGTCCCAACCCAGGTTTACTGTATCCAAATCTGCATGTTAAGACGATTCCCAGGTCATTCATATGCACATTAGAGTTTGAAAATCAATGGCTTAGAGGTAATTTTTATTTTTCTACAGAATCAAATAAAGAATACTTGACCATGCACTACCGTTTTTCAGACATCTAATATTACATGTGTATTCATTTTCCAGATGACCTTTTCTTATTGAATATTGGAAATCCACTAATATTTTTAAGGCCCAAGACAATGATTATGCTATTAAAAATCTAAGGAAGAGATTTTACTGTTATAATAAAAGAAAAATGTCAATAAATTTAATTGCCACACTAAATACATATATAATTTTATCATGCTGAATCATAATTAGATATAATTATAAGTCCCCTGCAGACTTGGTTATAAATTACATTAAGAGTCATGTGGCCTGGCTGGTGTGGCTCAGTGGTTGAGTATCTATCTATAAACCAGAGGTCATGGTTTAATTCCCAGTCAGGGTACATGCCCAGGTTGTGGGCTTAATCCTCGCTAGGGGCTGTGCAGCAGGCAACCAATCAATAATTCTCTCGCATTGATGTTTCTATTTCTCTTTCTCTCCCTCTCCTTTCCTCTCTGAACTAAATAAAAATATTTTTATTTTTTTAAAAAAGATATCTGTACGTATTTGCTAACAGAAAGTAGCTAGAAGCTATTTGCTGGAGGCTAGGAACAGTAGTTAGCATAATAAATGCAGGAGGTCCATCAAAAGGTTGATGGCCACCTTTAGCAGGGCTGAAGATCTGCATATGATAGCCTGCTGCCAGACAGCTGAGGGCAGTTTCCCCAAACCTGATGGGCCTTTATTGTTTACCAGGTCTTACCTTTGATGTGTATATCTGCTTTGCTATAGGGCAAAATGTTGGAATAAAGAGCCCTGGTTGTGGAGATTACACGAGTTTAGTCACTAGAAGTAAGTTTCAGTCTGGCCCTCCAAAATGCCTTCCAAATTCATATTTCTTGTCTAGTCTCTTTAATCCATTTATGCACAGCCCTTTTCCAGATTCCTGAACTCTTCTAGATGCTGAGTAAGACCCCGGCAGCTATTGGTATTTCCCTCCATCCAAAGACTTATCAAAAAGAGTATGCCTTCTTTACTTATCTAGCAGGAAACACCATAACCTGTTCTATGGAAAATTAATGTTATAAATTTATCCAGTCTTTAATTTAATAATCATTAACTTCATACCATTACTGCAGCTTGTGTTTGGTGCTAATAAACTAAATGGGATACAGTCTTCCCTCAGAAATTTCACCATTTTTGGTAGAACTGATAGGGTAGGCAGTTAGATAGATATGAGCAGAGCAGGACTGGTAGGCTAGGTAGGGGATGTCACCAGGGTGGAAAGTTCTGGGTTTCTGGAAAGGGGCAAAACTAGAGACAATAAATACTAAAGGCTAGGACTTTACCCCCAGGATGACCTTTCATCCCCTACCATGTTGCTAGTCATGCAGTTCAGAACTCTTTTTTTTTTAAATATATTTTTATTGATTTTTTACAGAGAGGAAGGGAGAGAGATAGAGAGTCAGAAACATCGATGAGAGAGACACATCGATCAGCTGCCTCCTGCACATCTCCTACTGGGGATGTGCCCACAACCCAGGTACATGCCCTTGACCGGAATCGAACCTGGGACCCTTCAGTCCGCAGTTCTGAACTGGCCAAACCGGTTTTGGCCAGTTCAGAACTCTTGACCTTTCCTATTGCTAGTCATGTGGGAGACCCTCTTGGGGGAGGAACAAGGAGGTCAGAGATTAGCCTAAAACAACTCCCATACATGCTCTTGCAAGACCACTGCCTTAAGCATTAAGTCCTCAGAACAATGAGGTTCTTACCCATATCAAATAGTCTCAGAAACAAAGCCTTGAGTTTGTTGACCACAGAGACAGAGTTTTACTCTAACTGGAGATAATATCTGGACCTCCATTGTGTTTTAGCTCCAGGCCTAGAAAAGCAGCAAAACCAGAGGAAGCGATGCCAAGGCTGACATCTTGCTTTCTTTCTCCTAAGCTCCAAGGGCCCTTCTTTTGCCTCTGTAACTTGTTTACTGAGTCCACACAGTCAAGTTGGCTCACTTTTTTCTACCTCTGTGACTTTCAAAATAAATATCTTGTGCCAGAGATATTGGCTCTGAATTTTGTTCTTAGCTGAACTCAAGAACCATGGTCTAACTTTGCAATGAACTCAAGAACCATGGTCTAACTGTGCAATTAACAAAAGCAGAAATGGTTCCTCTGTAGATAGGGGTTCAGAATATGTCACCCCAAAATGTATTATTTTGCCAATTTGATTATTTTGAATTAACAGTACTTGAGAAACAGCCAGTGCAAAAAGAACAATCTGACCCATCTTTGTCTCCCTGAAAGTAAGAGACAAATCTTCCAAGTGAAGGACATCCTCCCTATACCAGCAAGGTAGAAGTAAGTCATCCTTATCATCAGAGATAGGGAATTTAAGGGAAAGGAAGTCTTTATAAACAAAATTTGTTACTTCTTCAACAATTTATTCCCCCAATCCCCAAACACTTTGGTCTTGTCAATTATTCAGAAATGTATTGCTTCTTTATCTGAAACATAAAGGCTTCTTGCTTTGGTCACTTCTTTGAGTCTCACATTTTTATGGGGGTCCCATATATAAAAATTAAATTTGCTATTTTCCTATTAATCTATCTTATATCAATTTAATTGTTAAAGCAGACAAATAATCTATAAGGGTAGAGGGAAATAGTTTTTCTATCTTACACTTCAGTAGAGACAAATGAACACTAGTATCTTATCTAATAAAAGACAAATAGGGTAATTAACCGTACCTCTGATATGCTTCCCATTGGCTAATCAGGATGATATGCAAATTAACTGCCAACCAAGATGGTGGTTAACCGCCAACAAAGATGGTGGCTAATTTGCATACTGCAGGCAGGGCAGGACAGCGCCATCCCGCCTGCCCCGCTGCCATCCGGGCCTGCTATCTGCGACCCAGGTGGCAGGCGGCCTGTATGGGACCCGACCCAGGGCTGGCAGGCAGAACTACAGCGATCCGCCACCCCCCATGCCCACAAATGGCCCTCCCGAGGGGATCCGAGGCTGGCGGGTGCTAATGCACCAATCTGCCAACACGCACACCCGGGCTGCCTTTGCCCTGCACAAACTATGCAGCTGGGAGAGGGGAGGGGGGCCACTGAGAGCAGGGTGGGAACTTCCCGGGGTTTGCGTCAGGCAGCCCAGAGCGGAGTGCGAACTATCCCTACTGGTAGCTGCTTGCGGGGAGTGGGGCCGCTGGGAGCAGGGCGGGAACTGCCCGAGGTTTGCGTCAGGCAGCCGAGAGCGGAGTGCAAACTATGCAACCAGGAGAGGGGTGAGGGGCCGCTGAGAGCAGGGAGGGAACTTCCCGGGGTTTGGGTCAGGCAGCCCAGAGCGGAGTGGAACTATCCCTACCGGTAGCTGCTTGCTCATTCACTTACTTGCTCATTCATTCACTCATTCACTCACTCACTCACTCACTCAGCAAACCCTCTCAGGTCCATGGCACCAGGCCAGGCACTGAAGGTGAAGCAGGATAAGACAGAGCTATGTCCTCAAGATGTTAGTAATTCAGTAGGGTGAAGCAGGCACATGATCGAGGTAGTTGTATGCACAGATGCAGTGTACTGGGTTCCATGAGGGCTGTAACTAACGCCGACTTTGTTCTCTTGATAAAATGGGGCCTCGGGAGCCAGGCTACCCCAAGCCTGTAGGCCTGTGCCTAGGCCAGGAGTGGCCGGGGTCCTGGAACATGACAGAGGGTGAAGGTCAGGCTGAGGGGTCTGGCCCCACCCACCACCCTCACCCCCGAGTGCACAAATTTTTGTGCACCGGGCTACTAGTATAAATATAAACAGGATAATGTAGGAACAAATAATAGAAGACCTCATTGCCTGCTACATAGGACAGTATTCATAGACAAGAAAACATGAGTTAAGTATTCCTGAAGGAACAAAATGTGCTAGTTAAAAGACTACATGGAGCATGGAATGCATATTCAGGTAGAGGGACAACATGTATAAAATTATACTGCTATGTAAAGGCAATATTCATGGCAGTGAGAATGTTTTCGTACCTGAAAAAGATACAGTAGGAAACAAAGCTTGCAAAAAACTAGTGAGGAAGGAAGTGATTATATTTTATATTATTTACCATGCTAAGTGTTGTGCTTAAATAAGAAAATGTATTTCCCTTTTTCACTTCAGGCAAAAACCCTATTTTCCAGAATTTTGATCTAGGAAGCTTCCTGTTTTTGTTTACTTTGACATCATACAATCTGTGTAGTTGAAAAAAGAATGAATAATTTATTCAGCAGGGATTTTAGTAAAGCGTTTGGTTCTAGCTTGCCCCTCCTAACGATGAGCATACAGGTTCTTTTGTGAGGGCTTCTTTTATGAAAGTAGGTCCATTTAAGTATAGTAGTTCCCCTTATCCATCCATGGAGGAAACATTCCAAGACCTCCAGTGCATGCCTGAAACCATGGAGAGTACTGAACCCTACATACACTATCTTTTCTCCTACACATACATCCCTATGGTAAACTTTAATTTATAAATTAGGTAGTTTCACAAATAGGAGATTCATTCTTATTATAGATATTAGTAACCTCAGCATAAAAATTTTTCTACCCTCATTAATTTGAGAATTTCCTTTTTACTTAAAGGAAGTACTTTATCACTTCTCGTAGGCATAACCAAATTGCCAGCATCACTACTCTTGTGCTTTGGTGCTATTATTGAACAAAATAAGGGCTACTTGAACACAAGCATTTCCATACTATGACAGTCAATCTGATAACAGAGATAGCTATTAAGTGGCTAGTAGGCAGGGGGCATATACAGTGCAGATACACTAGACAAAGGGATTAACATCTCAGGCTGGACAGAGTTAGATGGTGGGAGAGTTCATCATGCTACTCAGAATGGCATGTGATTTAAAACATATGACTTGTTCATTTCTGGAATTTTTATTTAATGTTTTCAGAACTTGTTTGACCAAAGGTAACTGGAACTGGGGATGGGGGTTGGGGAACTGTACCTGCTTTGCCCTGTTCTGTGGAGTCAGGTTTCTTGAGAAGAAATTCACTCACTCATCTTGTCATTCTCCTATTTTGCTTTTTTGTTTCTGCTATTGGATAAAATATAGTTATCATAACTATTTCCATTACATTTCCTATTCTTTTGCCACATTTATTGATATATGTTATTAGAATAATCCAAGTTATGTGACTACTGAATATTTCACCAAGATTTGTAAAAACTGTAGTTGGACCATGGGAAGAACAGAAAAAATTAACTAAAAATGTCCTATATAATAAAAGGCTAATATGAAAATCAAACAGCGAAATGACCGATCACTATGATGCGCACTGACCACCAGGGGGCAGAAGCTCAACACAAGAGCTGCTCCCTATTGGTCAGAGCACTCCCACAGGGGGAGCGCCAGAAGCCCAGATGCTGGGCTCATGGCTGGTGAGCACTGCGGTGGTGACAGGAGCCTCTCCTGCTTCCACGGCAGCAGCGCTAAGGATGTACGACTGCCAGCTTAGCCCCCCTCCCCACGGGGGGGGCGGGGCTAAGCTGGCAGTCAGACATCTGCTGAGGGCTCCTGGACTGCGAGAGGGCACAGGCGGAGCTGAGGGACCCCCACCCCCCAGTGCACAAATTTCGTGCACTGAGCCTATAGTAAAAAATAAAGGAAGCTGAAATTTTAACTCAGTCTCTTATCAGCTATGTGATTCTAGGCAAAACAGTTTCTGAGCCAGATAGTCTTTACTTGAAAATTGTGGATAGTGATACCTGCCACACAAGATTGGTTTCAAGAACTCAATTGGATTGTACAGTTGGAAATTAGGTTATATATAAATGTAGTAGACCATGGAAAAGTAGCTATTTCTTTATCCCATACTTAGTACTAACAATTTGTGAAGAGATTTGATTTAAACGATTTTACTTAAAAGAATAGAAATTGTAATAAAATATTTTGCCTCAGTGACTAGGAATTTGGCAATGGGGTCAGAACACTGTCCATGTGATTGCAGAGCAAGAGACTAGTTTTGGGACCTCACATAACTTTCTTCATCCATTGGAGTCACAATACCATCATTTATAAAAAGTGGATAATAAAGATTTACCTCATAGAGTTTTTCTTTGGATTAAGTAATAACGTATGTATGTAAAACATGGAACTAGTAATCTGTTTTTGTCTGACATATAACATTATTAGCTAAAAATAAGAAAGTGGATGGGAAAGTAATTTGGAATGTGTGTCTCTTAAAAGTGGATTACTTGTGAAATGAAAGAACAAGTTTAACATATGTCAGAACATAGTCAAGCGTGAAGAAATGTTGGTGAGAGCCCACTGAGACACATATTAAGG
This sequence comes from Myotis brandtii, assembly GCF_000412655.1. Taxonomy (NCBI): domain Eukaryota; kingdom Metazoa; phylum Chordata; class Mammalia; order Chiroptera; family Vespertilionidae; genus Myotis; species Myotis brandtii. The sequence continues at coordinate 1,636,304 of NW_005367809.1, read as the reverse complement.
TTTTGAGAGCTGAGTGTTCATATTCTCGGTTTCATACTTAATATCTGGTCACTAAGTAAGACACACAAAAGGCTATTTTTTTCAATTAATTTTTTATGGCTAGAAACAAACTCAGTTGACCTCAGGATCAATCCCTTTACAGAACAGACATTTCTATTGTGGCAAAGTCTCTCTTGCATCTTACCCAAACTAGTCACATCCTACACTGAGCTATGTTGAAGGTGAAAATGACTGAAGCAAAGGAAAAAAAAATGGGAAAAAATAGAACAATGAGCAGCTTTTTTTGCATACTTCATGACGGTACACATATGCTTTAGTATGTGATGCAGGAAACTGAACTATATATATTTTAAAATCCTTATAATTAATTAATTAATGTACTAAATTATATCAGATAAAAATTCATAATTGCATGTTTTTTTTCTTCTCTGAGGGGAAGTGTTTGACAGTATAAAAGCAAGGGTGATTTGTAGCACTAATCTTGAGCATGTATAAATAACTTGCAAAGATGATTTATGGCTAACTAAACTCTAATATGAATAAATAAAATACTTGCTTTAATTGTATAGGGTTATCTTGCTGACTACACAAACCAAGTTCAACCCAATATTTATGAACCATGAGAAAGCCCATGGAGGGTCATTTGCAAAATCTTTGTAAGATTACACTTCCAAAATAAAAAACATAGTTATCAAATATATGTTGGAAGATATATAAACTTATTTTCCCAAAATATTACTTTTAAAAATAAAGCCATACATAAAAAGGTATATTAAAATCGCTATTCTCTGATAGATCATTCTTATTTATCATATATTTTTTAAAATTGCACTGACATTATTACATTAAAATGCATGGAGCTTTAATTTTTGTTTATTACACAAAGAATATATGAAGTAAAATTGTCAATGGAATACAAAACTAATTTTATAAAATAAAATGTAAATTAAGTTTAGTTCAGTAACTATAGATAATTACTACATGGTTAGTACTGTGTTAGGTATTGTTGCAGGAAAACAAGGAAATAAATACATGGTCCCTAAAAGAATAGAGTTGTCAAGTTCGCAAGACATGCTATATTCTTCTGTTCCACTTAGAACTGAAAAGCAGAAAATATACCTTTAATAATTAAGGTAATAATTTAAATGAAAGTGCTAAGAATGTAAAGAAGTAAGAAATGTTATAAAGTTAGATTCATCTTTGAACAGAAAATTTTATTTGTGGATAGAGACAAATACAGATGTTTATGCAAAGACTTGTGTAATTAATTAGCTTTGCTCTTAATTAAAAAAATCTGTATGTATATTTGTTTATTGCGTGTTTAGAAAGGTAATTTAACACTCTAGGTGAGAAAAAATTCTCACAAAAATAGAAATTATTTAAAAAGACAAATCATTCCAGGGTAAATCTCAACTCCAAAGGATGTGAAACTTATTTCCTTCCTTTGGAAAGGTAAACATATAACTGAATATATTCAGTACAGAATTTGCACTCAAAGTATAACCTGTTGAAACATGTTGTCACATAAAGCTAGTCTGACATGGACCTATTCAAAATAGTCTTTCAATAAGTGAGAAACTTTAAGTGCTTTCTTTGAATTACCATATGGAGGTGTATAGGAAACTATGAAACAGAATGGTGAAAATGCAAAGTGATAGTTGAAAAAGTTGGGCCCTGGTACCAGATTTTGAATCTGGAAAACAGTAGTTATAATTTCACCTTCAATAAAATTTCAAATAAATGTATTTTTTGAGATATTTATCATAAGAGTGTGTTGATGATCAAAGAATAAAATAACCTCTACTGTAGTGCTCTGTAAAGAATGTCTATGATAATTTTATATTTAAGAATTTTATAATTGGGATGCAATAAGCATCTATTAAACTTCTATTTATATACAACTTTACCAAAAAATAAGAAAATTATTTTTTTCCAACATTCAACATATAGATTTACTCTGCCTTGTTCTCTAAGTTATATGCCAACTCCAATAAATGAAATAATCTGAAGAAATAGTGGGAATTTGCAATGTAAAGGGTTTAAAGATAGTACCACCAAAGTCCATATTCATTTTCAGTTTACTATCCTAGGGAAAGATCACTGATATAACAAAGTTTTGGAAATTTTTGCATAATTATGTGAATTTATCACAGAAATATTCATGTATGCAAACTCTCATATTACCTGCATAATAAATTTAGTAACATTTTTCTTGTTTCAAATTTTTGAAATGAAAGTTTCAGTTGATTTTAAACCCATATCAGGACTTCTTTTTAAAAAAATTATACCTTCAAATTAGTTTTCAAAAGAATAACTAACAGGGAAGATGACAATTTTCTTCTGTAGTTAGTACATTTATGCAAATTGGTTTTGTCTTTGATTTCAATCTATTGATTTATACATATACACACGTAAGTTACTATTATTTTCAGCTATGATCTGCAAACCAGACACAATGGACTATTTAGATAAACTCAGTACATCCTTCTCATTTCCTTTCACTTTTACAGCAGATTAAGCCAAAATATTTTCCCAGTCTAGCTTGTACCTTGGAGTTGACTTGTGTCCCAGTTCTAGCCACATTGAAATATAAACAGTAGCTGTGGCCTGACCAGCATTGCTCAGTTTGTGAGTGTCGACCTATGAACCAGGAGTTCACGGTTTGATTCCCAGTCAGGGCACATTCCTGGGTTGTGGGCTCGATCCCCAGTGTGGGGCATGCAGGAGGCAGCTGGTCAATGATTCAATGATTCTCTCGTCATTGATGTTTCTATCTCTCTCTCCCCCTCCCTTCCTCTCTGAAATCATATATATATA
>NW_005367809.1:1627481-1632358 GCF_000412655.1 Myotis brandtii | reverse complement strand
CAGTGGTTCTCAACCTTCCTAATGCCACGACCCTTTAATACAGTTCCTCATGTTGTGGTGACCCCCAATTTCATTGTTACAAATTGAACATAATTAAAGCATAGTTATTAATCACAAAAACAATATGTAATTATATATGTGTTTTCCAATGGTCTTAGGTGACATCTGTGAAAGGGTCGTTCGACCCCCAAAGGGGTTGCGATCCACAGGTTGAGAATTGCTGATCTAAACGATACTTTAAGTTTTGATATAAGTTAAGAAACATACTTTTAAATTGCTTAGTTATTATTAACTAGAGGCCCAATGCACAAAATTCGTGCAAGGGGCTCGGCCCTCAGAGCCGCGGCAGGTTGCCTTGGCCCTCACAGCCCTGGCCTCATCCAGAAGGTCATTCGGCTGTCTGGTCTAATTAGCATATTACTCTTTTATTATTATAGATAATATGTATTTTAAAATTACTATAAAACAGTGTTTATTTCATCTTTGTCTAAATCTTGTATTCTTTTTTTATTTTGTGTATATTTTAAAGACAATAAATGTATTATGATAGTAGGAAAAGTATATTGTAAATTTAGAATATACTTATATTCAGGAAGAATTAGAGACCATTAATTTTTACCATTCCTTTAACCATTTTTTCTGATAGAATATTTATTGTGAACTAATTGTATTCAAGGCCTGGTGATGTGCGCTAGCAATGTGATTTAGTCAAGTAGTTAAAATATTATGTGTTATTGGTTGAAAGGTGATATGAACAGTTCTATTACTATCATAGCAAAAGTATTTTAGTCTTTCCTTTTCTAATAATGTAAAATATTATACACACTAAGGTACTGTGGGACATGCGTGCCTTCCCAGGATACAAAGACACAAAATCATGTTTACTATTAAAATCTTCCAACAACATGAAAGTTGTGTATAGCTTATTGCCATCTACTATAATTACTTCTGACTCTATTGGTATATATTCTCTGCTAAAATTAGAATTCTTCAGGTCAATGAGTAATGTCAGCCACTCACCTGTATACCTCGATCTATTACTATACCTAGTAGGCAGCAGGCTGAACACCTTGTGCATGGCTGAATACATGATTCATTTATTTATGCCACAGCTGATTATACAATACATTTTGCAACAGGAGAGGTTTCAGTGCAGTTTGGGTTAGCAAAAATTAGAGGAGAGAGTCCTAAGCCTCTGAGATCATTCAGTTTGGTTAGGAAGACAAAAATCAGTATATGACCTATTAAGTACCATATGGATGTATTGACAAGTAAATTATAAGCAAAACTGAAGGAACCCACATTCTTTCTAAGAGCCTCAATAAAGATTGTATTTGGATAAAAGAGTGGGAATTTACCGTTTGGGCCAGACTAAAGGGATCCATTCCAGGAAGGGAGAATAGCATGTGCAATACAGAAGCCTACCCCCTTGTAGGTAATTGATTAACACTTTTTTGCACTGAACTGAGTAGACTATTCTTATCAGGATAGATTTGTCGGGTTTATGGGAAATTCTTGGGCCAGGAAGCAAAAAATGTATCTTGGCAAAGTCTAAACCTAAACTAACATTGTTTCGCTGCCAAGTTTTCAGGTTAAGCGACAGGGTGTTTCAAAAGTAGTTCACGGGAGTTTGGAGACATTGACTAATCTAATTGAATATGCTCTTGCTGGTAGAGTATGAAGATACACAAAAGTGAAGGCATGGAGCTTCCTGACATCCTTTTGTAATAAGTCCCTGATGCTCTTTTCAGTCTCTCTGCTTCCTGTCACTCAGATTGGGTAACTTCTGTTATTGCATTTTTATGTTCGGGGTTTCTTCTGTCTCTTCTATTCTATCCTGCTGTTGAACCTATTTATAGAATTTAAAAACAACAGCATAAACATTTTGACTACTGTATTTTTCAATTTTAAAATTTCCATTTGTTTCATCTCCATGTCTTCTTTTATTCTGCTGGGTCTTCCTATTTTTGCATTTGTTTCTAGTATGTTCATACTTGCTTTTTGAAGCATTTTTATCATGGCTGCTTTAAAATCTGTTTCACATAAAGTCAACATCTTTGCTATCTAGGTAATGAAATCTATTGATTATTCTTTTTTTAATTTTGATTGAGATTTTCTTTGTTCTTGGTATGACAAGGGATTATTATTTGAAATTTAAATGTGTTGGGTTTTTTTTGTATTGTCCTATAAGTCTCTGGATTTTTTTAAAAACCTTTTAACTGGCTCTCTCTGACACCACTCTGGCAAGGGAAGGGCTGGGACACCATCTCATTACTGACAGGAGAAGGTAGAACTTCAGGTTGCCCACTACACTTCATTGATACCTGAGATGCAGGTTGCTCCTCCTAATGATGGGTGGTGGTGGGCATTCTAGTTTTCTCTTGTGGTTCTCACTGACACTGTGGTGGGGAGTAGCTTTTCTATCACAGGATATAGGAAAAGTTCCGATTCCCCACTCAGCCATTTCTGACCCCATCACCTATGTGCGGTGAGGGTGTGACTTGTTACTTATTGCCAGAGAGCAATGGCAATCCAGGTTTTCCAGGTAGTCTCGTCTGATTCCACAGGGTGTGAGAAATGGAAATGACAGACAGATCCCCAATTGCTTTCTCTGACCCCGCCGTGGTGGGATGTTGGGAGGCCTCTTCCAGCCTCGGAGGTCTTAGGTTCCACACTCACCCTACGCTGAGGTAGGCGGCTGAGGTGTTTGCTCTTGGTTTTGTTGAGGCTTTTTTATTTGTTGAGAGCAGTGTTTTAAAAGTTTTCTGTCTTGTTAAGCTGTTTATTGTTGTTGTTTTTCTCCTAGTCTTTTGTTGGGGCTTTCATTGTGCATACACATTGGCATTGCTGGGCCATCAGTTTCTTCAGCTCCTTATCTGGAGTACAAAGTAAAAAATCAGAAATCAGAGAAATGCAACATATACAACGTGTTGCAATGAGGAAAAAAATATCATTTTTCCTGAGGAAAAGAAAAGGGAACACATCATGATGTCTTTCCTTAGGGCTCGAGGTCCATAAATGGTCTACTATTTCTCTTCATATCTCCATCTTTTTATGTTTGTTTTATGTACAATGTCCAGGGCTTGTAGTAGCACAAAAAATAGGGAAAAGTAGATCTATTCCATCTTCTCTGACATATAAATCATATATAAGCTTTAAGAATAGTTCTCTATCACTTAATATAATAGTGCTCATTAGATGTTATCAGATTTCTAGATTTAATAAATCAAACAATTTTCTGACTTATTCGCTATTCTAGAACATTTTTGAGATACTAAAATAAGTCAATTTAAGTTATATAGTGGTTAATTATATATTTTTTACCTTTATGTTAATTTAAAAAAATATTTTCTCATTTGTATATTTATTAGTTTCAATTAGTAACTAAGAAGAGTTTATGATTACTTTAGAGGTATATTTTTTGTATAAATTATAGAAATGTCTAGATTGTGTACTATTTTTTGCTTTTTTCAGTTAATTACAATTAGTTAATTACCAGCCTTAGGAAAAATGAAGGTCATAAAATTTATTTCCATAAAAAATAACTATAAAATATAGTTAAACATATAATGCTATTGGTGAGATATCCTATATAATAAAAGCCTAATATGCAAATTGTCCCTTTCAACCGGAGTTCAGCTGGGAGTTCAACAGCTCGACCAGTTGCTATGGTGCGCACTGAACACCAGGGGGCAGACACTCTAACCAATAGATTAGCTTGGTGTGGGCACTGGTGGGCTGGACTGGAAAGTGAGGTGTGAGGTGAGAGCCCTCAGGAAGCTCCCAGGGTTTGGCCTGAACCACTGGTGGAGGCAGGCTGGGCCAGGAGCCAGGAGGGTCTGGGTGGCATGGGAGGCTGCTATTCGTGATCCAAGAGCCATGAACTGCAGAGCCCTCCACAGCCTGTGGTGTTCTCAGTGCGCAATTTATAATCTTCAGAGCTGCTACTTTTTATTTGTTAAGTTTCACTAACTACTCCAAGAGCGTGGGTAGCACCATTACGGGGACCGACGAAGCAGGCCTGCTCAAGGCCAAGGGGTGGCCTCAGGCTCCTGGGGAGGCAGCAGAGAGGGGGGAAGGGCTGAGTCTGAGAAACCGAGTCCAAAACTTTAAAGGAAGTGGGAGGCAGAGAGGGGTGGAGGGTGACAGCTGTGCAGGGGCCTATAAAAGCTGCTGGTGGGGGCAGCCGAGGAGCCCAGTGCCTCTCCCACAGGACAGGCTCTACGTCCCTCCCTTTTCCTCCCCATGACCCGTCACCCCAGCTCTCCTCTGAGGTCCCGCCTGGGCTCGCCCCCACACAGCTCCTACAGGACTGGGGACAGAGATGGGCGGGGAAGGAGGGCCATGCGGAAGCATCGCCCTTGATTGAAGCAGAAATCCTGACCCCATTTTACAGACCCCAGAAGCGCGTATGAGTGGGGTGCAGGGCCGGGGGGGGGCACAAAGACAAAAGAGGGTGTGAGGGAACTGGATGGATGGAGAGCAGAGACGTTTGATTCATGGCCTTTTGTTTTTATTTTTGTTAATATATTTTTATTGACTTCAGAGAGGAAGGCAGAGGGAAAGAGATAGAAACATCAATGATGAGAGAGAAACAATCTGTTGTCTCCCCCATGCCCCCGAATGGGGATTGAACCCGCAACCCAAGAATGTGTCCTTGACCGGAATCGAACCCAGGACCCTTCAGTCCAAAGGCCATGGCTCTCTCCACTGAGCCTAACCATTTAGGGCAGGGGTGGGCAACCCCTGGCACACGTGCCAAACATGGCACGCCAGTAACTTTTGCTGGTACGCGAAAACCTCTCTTATAATCTTCCATTTACAATTTTTTCTTAATATCGACTTTTTTATTTTTCAGATAAATTCAGTGTAGATGC
>NW_005367809.1:1617658-1627267 GCF_000412655.1 Myotis brandtii | reverse complement strand
ACATTGAAAGGAAATTAATTAGAAGGTGGTCAACGGGGCGGAACTGGGAGAGACAGGCCAGACACGCCCTGGAGCCAACCTCCGGTGGTCCCTCCCTGGCCAGCCACACCTGGGGCGCACGGTGGGGCTCAAAGGGCGTCTGCAGAGTGAGCAGAATCCCTCTGGCAGATGGGGTCCCTCGGTCTGGCCTGCAGGAATCAGGCCGAAACTGGCTGTCCGACATCACCCAAGGAGTCCCAGAGTGCGAGTGGGCACTCTGCAAAGTTGCTGTCACTCGGCAGCTCCTGCATTGAGCGTCTGTCCCCTGGTGGTCATTGCGCATCATAGCTACCAGCCAGTTGGCCAGTCAGCCAGTCACTTAGGCTTTTATATATATAGATAGTCTAGCTCAGGGGTCGCCAACCTTTTGGACCTCACAGACAACCTATTCGCCAAGAACCGCTGCTGGTCTAGCTCACTTGTAAATTCATGAACCCTAAGATTATATATATATGGCTAATATACTAGGTGTCCAACTGAGCAGTCCACTGACCAATTGCTATGACATGCACTGACCACCAGGGCGCAGATGCTCCAACAGGTAGGTTAGCTTGCTGCTGGCCAATTGGGACTGGGTGAGATGGGGCTGAACACATCCTAGAGCCCTCCCGTAGTCCCTCCCTCAGTCCCTCCCCAGCCACCAGCCCTGATCAACCCCAATCACCGGCCAGGTGGAGGGACCCCACCTGTGCATGAATTTCGTACACCAGGCCTCTAGTTTAATATAATAAACTGCCATTACATTTTATAGACCTTCAAGAAAATATAGTTGTAGAAGGTCACCATTAAAATTGAACACAGCTGCAACTTTTTTCCTCAAAATAAAGAAGATGATTAATTCTTACTTTCCTATTCTTGTGCTTTTTCATAGATATAGGTCATGTTAAATCTTGACTACAATAACGTGACTGCCTACCTCTATTCTGTTTTTTTATAGTTAAATAGGAATGCTAATTAAATAGGAAACTTCCTTTCACAGAAATGTATGACTTAAAATTGTGGTTTTGCTTATTTAATTGGGAGCATTTCTAGCTCATCTTTGTAGTAAAAGAGAAATGCAACATACACGATGTGTTACACTGAGGGGAAAAAAAAATCATTTTCCCCCAAGGAAAGAAAGATGTTTTCATTCTTTTAATTCCTAAGTAATTATGTATCTACTCATCTAAGTTAATTGATAGTCATATAAAAATAGTTTGTTATGACAGAAATCAGAGCAGCAAGCACATTAGCTTGAAAGGTCTTTGCATCTATCACCAGTTCTTTGTCATTGCTTCAGAAGAATTCAAAAAGTGGAAAGGAATCGCCCTCCAGGGTTGTCTTTACAGTTGTCAGGCCTGGACGTAACATGTTCGATGCAGGAGTCTTCTCAGGCATTGTGATTAATTGCGGGCTGGCTTATTTACAACAGACTTCACAGAATCATGTGTTGGGTGCTCATAAAATAGCTTAGCTTCTCCTGCCTTTTATCCACCATGCTAGCACATTTCAAAGTTCTGCAAGAGACAAATTAGAATGAAAAAGAAAAAGTCAGCCTTTGGTATACCAGTAAACTATATTTTGTAATTTTATAAAACATATATGTATAATTATATAGTTTCATAGTATATATTAATTATATACATGTGTACACACACACATGCCTCTAAAAATGACTAGTTTTCCATGGTATCAGAGTTTGAAAGAAAACCAAGCTTTCTTGTGACTTCAAAGAATTTCATAATGCCCAAGCTTTGATTAATTAAACCAGCAAACCTGAGCAGATATCAGTTGGAATAAAGTATGTAGGAAAAAGCAGTTGAATTAGCTATATTCCAAAACTGTTATTAACTAAATATAATATAATTATATCTGAGTGTTAGATTAACCCAAAAGGGGCTTGTTTCTTTTAAAAATGTTCCTGAAACCCCTCAAACACCATCATATTAGTAATAAATATGATGAATGATAATATAGAATGGGGTGGGAAGTAAATTTCATTTGTGAGATTGAAGAAAAGCTTATGGATCAATTATAAAAATGAAGCTGCTAAAATATATAGATAATATTTTAAGTATTTAATATGCTAGTGATTTTGTTAAACAATTTTTAAATCCTCATCTGAGGATATATTTTTATTGATTTGAGAGAGAGAGAGAGAGAGAGAGAGAGAAACATTGTTGTGAGAGAGAAACATCTATCAGTTGCCAGATCAGAGATTGAACCCAGAACTCAGGTGTATGCACTGACCAGGAACCCACAACCTTTTGGTGTATGGGAGGATGTTCCAACCAACTGAGCCACCAGGCCAGGGCTTACTAAACATTTTTGGGAAAAAATTTATAATTTAACCCCTAGAGTGCCTGGGAACGCGATTGCACTCCTCCTGTCTTTTGCCAAAAGTGCTGGGAGTGCTATCACACTCTTCCTGCAGTGTCACTATTAGATGCTAGTAGTTCACTCTTTATTGACAGATGGCACCTAAGTGCAGATTACTTATGATGCCGAATGTTTGTAGTTCTAAAATTGACCACTGGCATTTATCTGCCTAATTTTTTACAGGTACTACGATTTTATGAAGTTTACTCAGATTTTGTAGCCCTAAAGCTTCGAAATGGCGTCCAGTTCTAAGTCTGTGTTTATTAGTGATAATGATATTGCTAAATATGTCAATTCTTGCTGTGAAGATGACGATTTTGTGAAAGATATTGGAGAAGAGTGTCCCTCTATTTTAACATTATATGTTTTGTTCAAAATTTTTTTCTACTAGTATTTTATAATATAATCAGCAAACAATATATGTCAAAGATGAAAACAAATGTAGTAAAGGTTACCTTAAGTTTTTGAATATGTAACTTCATTTACTTGCGATTCATAATTTTTTTCCTAAACTGCTGTAAAATCAGCAAAAATGCCTTGGCAATTTTAGCATAGTTCCTAGGATATTGGTTGGCGCTCAAAGGGTTAAAGCAGAGAACACAGTACCAGTGAAAAGAAGAATGTGACAAAAGAGGTTAAGACTAGTGATGGACAGAGTTGCATTGAATCATCTATTTGGGTTCCTCAATGATCATTAAGTCAGATTTCCTGATCTCATTTCTATAGAGAGTGTATTGTGTTACAAATTTTATCATTATGTGTAATGTTTATTACTAATATATCTTTTTAAAATATATTTTTATTGATTTTAGATAGGAGAGAGAGAGAGAGAGAGAGAGAGAGAGAGAGAGAGAGAGAGAGATTTGTTGTTACACTTATTCACGTGCCCTTGCCCAGGATGGAACCTGTAACCTTCGTGTATGGGGACGACACTCTAACCAACTGAGCTACCCAGCCCCAGCTATTCCCCTTTCCATTAAATAATTTGCCTGCTCTAGCTATTCGTTACAATGCAAGCTTTTTATATTATAGTTACAAAGTAAGTTACACTTTTTATTTTTTAGTTTCAAAGCTCTATATAGAATTCCATACCATTTTTTTCAGTCAAAATTGGCATGTTAACAATTGTATTTAATATATAAAATAAATATTTATGCTATCTGGTATAATAATTCCCCTTTTTAAAAAAATAATTGATTTTAGATAGGAGAGGAGAGGAGAGAAGAGGAGAGGAGAGAGAGATAGAGATAGAGAGAGAGAGAGAGAGAGGAGATTGATTTACTTCCTAAGCTATATAAGCTAGTGAAGTCTAGGAATAGGAATGTAATTAAAATTACTATATTTGATGTTACCAGAAGTGAACAATTCATTATATTTAAGAAATGACATCTTCCTTAATTTTTTTTCTAATCCACTATCCCCATTCTTCTTTCTCATTCAAAATATTTTTTTTTAGGTGAGAGACCAAAGAAACCAACTCCTCTTCAGGATCAGACTGTCAGAGATGAAAAAGGAAGGTATAAGCGGTTTCATGGAGCCTTTAGTGGAGGGTTTTCTGCTGGGTACTTCAACACTGTCGGCTCAAAAGAAGGTATGATTTTCCTACTTACAGCTATATTCTTGCTAAAGCAAGTGAGATGTTTCCATCTCTCTCTCCCTCTCCCTACCTCTCTTTTTAAAAAAATCAATAAAAATATATTTTTAAAAATGAAGAGCAAATTTTAATACAACTGGTTGAGCATCATCCCTGCACCAAGAGGTCACCAGTTTGATTCCTGATCAGGGCATACGCCCAGGTTGAGGGCTGGATCTCCAATAGGGGGTGTGCAAGAGGCAGCCGATAGATGTTTCTCATTGATGTTTCCATCTCTCTCTCCCTCTCCCTACCTCTCTTTTTAAAAAAATCAATAAAAATATATTTTTAAAAATGAAGAGCAAATTTTAATACAACATATGTTAATTGTGCTCTATGATTGGCATTTTTAAGTATGTTATTTCAAATACACTTCACAACAATCTATTGAAGTTTTCATTATCGCTTTACAGATCCATTTGAAGTGCTGGTAGGTGAAACAATTTTCTCACACTGGCATAGCTTTTAATGTCAAATTTCAAATCTTGATTTCAATGCTTTGCTCAGAGTGTTTTAAATTCTAATAATCTCTGAAAAATATTATGAGAAGAACCTTACAAAGACTAATCATCTCCAAATCAGTTTTCTACTATTTCTCTTTCTGTGATGATGCTTGTAACTACAGGTATGATATTTTATAATCTAAAGGCTGCAGACAATAGCAGAGTTATATACGGAAGTGCAGCTGAAGCAGAATCTGCATTTCTGGGTCTCTGACACTGCCTTGTACCCTCAAGGTGACTAAATGGAAATGGAGCTGCAGAGGACCTGTTTGAGGCACGCAAGTACAGCAGACCGTCTAACATTCTTTTGTCTGCGTATCTCCTGTGGGCCCTCAAGAAACAAAGTTTAGGGTTGAAGGATTAGCCTCAGCAGATCCACTTATTTGATTAGTGTCCTGCCTGCTCTGCTGTTACTGAGGTTCATTGATCAAGATGATTGCATTCTCTGTCCTTCGCTGGGCAAGTCAGGCACAGGAAAGGGATCATTTGCTGAGATGTGAGTCCTTAGGGCAGGCCCATGTCTTCGAAGGCACAGTCAACTGGCTAGTTCACTGTGATATTCAGTAATAAAAATAATAAAATGAGTCAAATGGCCCCTCTGTTAGAAGGAAATTTCACTCTACTCTGATTCCCAGCCTGTAAAGTTGGACTTTGACACAGCTAGTGAACTGTATTAGATGATGAAATAGTCTCCCCAAAGAGGAGATAGATGATCCATAGCTTGGAGAATTTTAAAGAGAAATGAACACAGTCTAACAAAGAAAATAAGAAAAAAAAAAAACTTGTGCTGTCGGAGTGTAGTGAAATGTGTGTTTGTGGCTTGGATTTTATCCTCTCTAATTCAACTCTGCTGTTTTTAAACTCTAAAGGAAAAACAATTTTTATCTTTTCAAGATATGGAAGAAATGCATCAACTTTGGTTATAGTAGAGTATAAGCATATTATAAATTTTGTATATCTCACACTGAAATATATTATTCAAATGCTGATCAGGTTTAAGTGTGTTGTTAAAATAAGGACTTAGTGTATTTAATAGAAAATGTTGAAATATGAGATGTTTATTTTCCCAATGGAAACTAAAAGCATATTCTGAATTTGTGGAGAGACATATCAACGCCTAAGGCAATGAGAAGGCAGGAGATTTTTTCGCAGAGATCTTATGTGAGTTCACAGTATAGCAGAACAAACAAGTTCTTAATTCATTTCGGCTGTTACAAGTGAAAATTTGCATTTAATGAAATCAGTAAAATTTAAATTAAGATACACTGTGTTAACAAGAATAAAAATTAGTTCAATTACAATTTATTCTTTTCTTTTTCACATTTTTGTTGCACAATGGATCCCCCTGACAACATTCCTAAACTTATAGCACTGACAGTTTTTTGCAAAACCTGATTTAAAATGCTCTTAATATGTCTGCCTCAATCTCCTATAGTAAAACAATTATATATAATTAGAGCCACAAATGAATAATTAATGATAATATAATGAAACTTATGTTTCACTACATAAATGCTTTCCAAGCACATTAATGGCATAAACAACATTTCTTGTGGGATCTAATTTGAAAGAAAGCAGTATTTTTGAGGTCTTTATTGCATAATGAACAAATACATTTTAACTATAAGTATTCCTTTGTCTCTATTAACTCTAGTAAGACTTCTACTTGGCTACATCTTATTTACCAAATAGGTCAGGATGAAATTAAACTGCATTTGTTTTTCAGAAATGGCTTTTTTTTGCATTCTCTTATTTAAAACCAATTCCTTCCCCTCAGATTTATTTATACTGGTCATATTTTATGTATGTTGAACATATTGCTTCTCTAAGAATATGGTGCTCTTCCAAAATATGAACTTAATTATTGTATATTTTCTGCTATAACCTTCATCAATGTTAAAGAAAATCTTTGGATCTAGGAGCATACCTCGGAACCTGCCTATTTTAGATTGACATATTAAGGTAATAGATATTTGGATATGAGGCTTTTTAAATGTGTGTGGACATATTTTCTCAGTCTGTCACTATGTTTTCTCAGTTTCCTCTCTGCCAGGAAGAGTCCACTTTAACCAGTCTCTTCCTCAAAATCCATTAATTTTAAAATATTTTTTCTCTTTTAAGATTTTTCTTTTTGCTTGGGAATTTTATTCACCTGGGTTTTATTTAAAGTACTAAATGATATGTAGATTGAAGGTTCTGTTTTAAAATTATATTAGAGAGCCCACGCCATGTGGCTCAGTTGGTTGAGCATCCTCCCATGTACCCCCAAAGGTCACTGGTTCAATTCTAGGTCAGGGTACATGTCCAGGTTGCCGATTCCGTCTCAGGTGGGGGTGCATTTGGGAGGCAGCCAATCGACATTTCTTCTCTCTCTCTCTCTCTCTCTCTCTCTCTCTCTCTCTCTCTCCCCCCTCTCTCCCTAAAATCAATTAAAAAAAACATTTAAAAAATAATTATTTTAGAGAATTTTTAACTTCACAGCAAAAGTGGAAGGAAAGCACAGAGATTTTCCATATACTCCCAGCCCCCACATGTACACAGCCTTCTCCATTATTAACATCTCCAACCAGAGTGATACATTTACCGCAACTGATGAACCTACATTGACATATAATAATCACCCAAAGTCCATAGTTTATGTACAGATTCACTCTGAGGGTCATACATTCTATTGATTTGTACAAACATATAATGACATGTATTCTCCATTATTGTATCATTTCACTGCCCTAAAAACTCCTCTGTGCTTCATCTAGTCATCCTCCTGTTCTCCCTGACTCCTGTCTCCACAGTTTTGCTTTTGCCAGAAGGTCATATAGTTGAAATTATACAGAATGTAGCCTTTTCAGATTGGCTTCTTTCATTTAATAATATGTATTTAAGGCTCCTCTATGTTATTTCATGGCTATTGACAGCTCATTTCTTTTTAGCACTGAATAATATTCCATTGTCTGATTGTACCACAATTTATCTGTTCACCTACTAAAGAAAATCTTATTTGTTTTCAAGTTTTAAAGAAATAAAGCCTCTGTAAAAATCCATGTGCTGGTGTGTGTGTGTGTGTGTGTGTGTTTGTGAACGGCCTCTGTAAAAATCCATGTGCTGGTGTGTGTGTGTGTTTGTGAACATTAGTTTTAAACTCCTTTGGTCAAATACCATGGAACACAATGCTGGATTATATAGTCAGAATAAGTTTAATTTAGTAATAAACAACCACATGGTCTTCCAAAGTAGCTGTACCATTTTTCATTCCCATTCATGAATTAGAGTTTGTTGTTATTCCACATCCTCAGCAGCATTTGGCATTGTTGGTGTTTTGAATTTTGGCCATTCTAATAGTAGTATATGTGCAGTTATATTGTATTACTGTTTGAATTTGCATTTCCCTGATGACATATGGTGTAAAGAATATTTTCATATGCTTAATTGCCATCTGTATATTTTTTGTGGGGTGTTTTTAAAGTTTATCTATTTGTTTGTCACTTGTGCTTTTGTTATCTAATATAAGAAACTGTTGTATAATGCAACATACTTTTATGTTTTCTGCTAAGAGTTTTACAGTTTTTGTTATTATATTTTGGTCTGTGAATAATTTTAAAATTGTTTGTATATAGTATGAGGTAGGGGACCAACCTCATCTTTATGTGTGGATATCCAGTTTTCTCAGCACCAGTTTGTTGGGAAAAAAATCTTTCTTCTTTTAATTGTCTTGGCACTCTTGCTGAAAATCAATTGACCATGAATATAAGAATTTATTTCTGAACTATCGTTTCCATCTTATTGACCTATAGTCCAATCTTTATGCTAATACCACAGTCTTAATTACTGTTGCTTTGTAGTAAATTTTGAAATCAGAAAATGAGTTCTCTAATTTTGTTATTTTCAATATTGTTTGGTTATTTTCAACATTTTTTTTTTGCCTTTTGCATTTCCAGAGGAACTTCAGCATCAGTTTCCCAATTTCTGCAAGAAGTCACCTGGAATTATGTTAGGAAAAGCATTGAGTGAATTCATAGGTCAATTTGAGCAATATAACAATATTCAGTCTTTCAATGCATGACCTTGAGATATCTTTCCATTTAATTCTCTTTTCTAATTTTGTTAAAATATATATTGTAGCTTTTGTTGCATAAATAATGCAGTTATTTTATAAAATTTATTCTTTATTTTATTGTTTTAATGTTTATAAATGGGATTGTTGTCTTAATTTTGTATTTAGACTGTTCACTGTTATTATATAAGATATATATTTCATTTTGTAAATTAATCTTTTATTTTGCAATACTACTGAACTCAAGTTCTAATAGTTATTCTACAGGACCTCACTGGTTTTCTATATACCAGATCATGTCACCTCCAAATAGAGAGAGTTTAACTTTGTTGTTTCTAATCTATGTGCTTTTAATTTCTTCTTTTTGCCTAATTATGCAGGATAGAAGTTCCAGCCAAATATTGAATTGAAGTAGTGAGAATGGACAAACTTGTTTTGTTCCTGATCTTAGGGGGAAAGTTTCAATCTTTCAACATTTACTTATAATATTAACTGGATTTTTTCATAGATGCCCATATTCAGTTTGAGCAACAGTATGGAGCTTCCTCAAAAAAATAAAAATGTAATTGCCTTTTGACCCAGTGATCCCACTTCTGGGCATATATCCTAAGAATCCCAAAACACTAATTCAAAAGAATGTATGCACCCCTATGTTCATAGCAGTGTTATTTGCAATAGCCAACATCTGGTAGCAGCCCAATTGTCCATCAGTAGATGAATGGCTAAAAAATCTGTGGTACATTTACACTTTGGAATACCATCTAATCTAATAAAAGAGAAACATGCAAATTGACCTTACCTTCGCTACACCCCAAGCCACTCCAACCAGACAATCAGAGCGACTATATGTAAATTAACCCAACCAAGATGGCGGCCGGCAGCCACAGAGCTGGAGCAAGCAGGAGGCTTGATTGTCCCGGCAATGGAGGAAGCCAAGCTTCCCACCTTCCCTGGCTGGCTGTGGCCTCCACTAAAGGCAACAAAGTTTCAATTATAGAAGATAAATAAATCCCAGATACCTGCTT
>NW_005367809.1:1615438-1617317 GCF_000412655.1 Myotis brandtii | reverse complement strand
GGACACCCTTCAGGGCAAACCAGCCAGCCCCCACCCATGCACCAGGCATATAATAAAAGGGTAATATGCAAATTGACCCTAACAGCAGAACGACTGGGAATGACTGATCACTATGACACACACTGACCACCGGGGGCCAGACACTCAATGCAGGAGATTTCCCCTGGTGGTCAATGCTCTCCCACAGGGGGAGCTCTGCTCAGCCACAAGCCAGGCTTTCGGCTGCCAGCACAGCAGTGATGGCGAGAGCCTCTCCTGCCTCCTCAGTAGTGCTAAGGATGTCCAACTGCAACTTAGGCCTGGTCCCCGCTGGCAAGTGGACATCCCCCAAGGGCTCCTGGGCCGCCAGAGGGATGTCTGGCTGCCAGCTTAGGCCTGATCCCCCAGGGAGCGGGCCTAAGCCAGCAGGTGGACATCCCCCGAGGCCCATACTGCTGCGAGAGGGCCCAGGCTGGGCTGAGGGACCCCCCCGAGTGCATAAATTTTTGTTCACTGGGCCTCTAGGCCTATATAATAAAAGGCTAATATGCAAAACAACTCAATGGCAGAATGACCGGTTGCTATGACATGCACTGACCACCAAGGGGCAGACGCTCCATGCAATAGCTGCCCTCTGGTGGTCAGTGCACTCCCACAGGGGGAGCGCCGCTCAGCCAGAAGCCAGGCTCACAGCTGGCGAGCACAGCAGCGGTGGCAGGAGCCAAGTGGAGCAAGCCTAAGTTGGCAGTCGGACATCTCCTGAGGGGCCCCCCCGCCTCCACGTGCACAAATGCCATGCGCTAGGCCTCTAGTGCAGCTATAAAAAAGAAGGAACTCTTATCCTTAGTGACAGCATGGAAGCACCTGGAGAGTATTATGCTGAGTGAAATAAGCCTGTCAGAGAAAGACAAGTATCACATGATCTCACATATATGTGCAATCTAATGAACAAAACAAACTGACAAACAAAATTGAACCAGAGACATGGGTACATGGAATAGACTAACAGCTGTCAGAGGGGAGGAGGTTGAAGATGACTGGATGAAAGAGGGTAAATAGATTAGTCAAAGAACATATATACATAATCCATAGACACAGACAACAGTAATCGCCAGAGGAAAGATAGGGCAGGGACTCGTGGAGATGGATAAAGGGGGTGGGGAATGGGAACATCTGTAATAGTATCAACAACAACAAAAAAAGATATATTTTTAAAAAGTTATTGGACGTTGCCAGATACTTTCCCTGTGTCTATTGAGATGACAATATGGGTTTTGCCTTCTAGTATGTTAATACTAGAGGCCCAGTGCACAAAATTCATGCACTGGTAGGGTCCCTAGTGACTGCCGGCTGCCAGTTGGGTACTCCCTCCCTTCCCCCGGCTGCCTGCCCCTCACCACTGCTGCTGGTTGATGCATGAAGTGCCTGATCACTCCACCAATTGCACCGCCGCTCCCCGCTGCCACCCGGTTCCCAGGTGTTGAGGGAGCAGGGCATCGGCCCTGTCCCTCACTGCTGCTGCTGGTCACTGAGTGATTGGATGTGGGACGATTGGCCCCCACCCAGCGACCAGTGGCTGGCACCCGCCTTGGCCTGGTGCTGCTCACTCATCTGCTCCACCATCCCCCAGTCCTGTTCTCATGAGAGCCCATCAGGACCTGCAGCACCTCCACTGCCGCCCGCTGCCAGCACCTTGTCACTAACTCCTACCATGTTCCACGCCACCCCCTGGTGTTCAGCACATGTCATAGCAAGTGGTCAAACTCCTGGCAGAACTCCCTGCTCAGGAGACAATTTGCATATTAGGATTTTATTATATTGGACTAGAGGCCCGGTGCACAAAAATTTGTGCACTCGGGGGGCGGGGGAGGGGGGGGTCCCCCAGCCCGGCCTGTGCCCT
>NW_005367809.1:1597942-1614022 GCF_000412655.1 Myotis brandtii | reverse complement strand
CTGAGAGGCTGGCAAGTTAGGCGGGGAACGTTGGAGTCTGCAGCAAGCAAGCCTCCCTGCTCGCTTCAGTGCCTGGCTGCCGGCCGCCATCTTGGCTGACAGTTAATTTGCATATACTCACTGATTAGCCAATGAAAAGGGTAGCAGTCGTACGCCAATTACCATGTTTCTCTTTTATTATTATAGATGATGTGTTGTATTGATTCATAAATTACTGTTTTTAATTTTTTGTTGTTGTTGCTGTTAATCCTCATGCAAGGATATTTCCTCCATTGATTTTAGGGAGAGTGAAAATAGGGGAAAGACAGAGAGAAACATTGACCTAAGAGAGACACATTGATTGATTCGTTGCCTCCCACTCACACCCCTAGCAGGGCCAGGAATCAAGCCTGCAACTGAGATACATGCTCTTGATTGGAATTGAACCTTCAACCCTTCAGTCTGAGAGCCAACATCCTATTCACTGAGCCAAATCAGTTAGGGCCTTTGATATTTATTTATTTATGTATTTAGTAATTCTCACCCAAGGATATGCATTTTTTTTTCATTGATTCTAGAGAGAGAGGGAAGGGGAGAGAGAGACATCAATCAGTTGCCTCACATACATGCCCAGAACCTGCAACCTGGTTATGTGCCCTGATCAAGAATAGAACCCATAACCCTTCAGTGCATGGGACAATACTAACCAACTGAGCCATACTGGCCAGGGCCATAAATTACTGTTTTCGAGTGCCTTTTTTCCCCCTCACTCTCTGTGTTGATTGGATTGTGCTATAGACTAAGATGAACTCTAAGCTGGCTGATTATAATTGTCAGCTCTACCACTGGCATTGCAGCTCACAGTGTCTACACTTATGGGAATGCAATGTTAGTACAGAGCAAATTAGGCCTTGAATCCAAACCATGTTTTCCACTTTTTTGTTACTAGAAATAAAGAGGGTATTTTTAGCTCTTTCTGATTGTTCTGCCTGTTCCTCCTTTGGTTGAAAATCTGAGAAGAGAAATTGGCTCCTTTCAAAAATTTTGTGAATCAGATATGTTCAGTTGCTACTAAGAATCATATGACCTAATTTTTCCCAGTTTCAGGAATAATTGCATTGACTTATTTTGGTCAAGTAAAATATAGCCACAACCTAAATATGATCCTCAAATATCACCTACTTAAAATTGCCATTCAAGTAATGTACACAGGGCATAAATATGATTACGTTGAAGGATTGCTTATTCTGATCTAGCCAAAAGTAAATCTTGATGTTATCTCAAGCATTTCTATATTTTTTTGAGAACAGACATTTTAGCATTAGTAAAACAGGACAGACTGACAGATCTCAGAGGGGAGAAGGGTAGGGAGTACCAGAAGAGATCAGCTAAAGAATATGTATGCATTTATGCATAGCCTATGGACATAGACAATAAAATGGTGAAGGCCTAGGATGGGCAGTGACAGGGTAGAGGGAGGCAACGGAAAGGAAGGGGAATGAGAGAAATCTGTAATACAGTCAACAATAAAACAATTTAAAAGCTTACATTTAACCCAGAGGCACTATATTTAATGTGAATTTTATTCCTATTAATTTTATAGTTTTCATTAAACAACTGTTTATAAACATGCATTATTTTTATAGTTTTGTAATAAATTTATAAATGAGATATTTTAAACTTATGTCCCATGTTTATAGATATTAGGTAAAAATACAATTTGGAACAAATCGGAGTTATGCAAGATTTTTTTTTTTCTGTTTGCCAGTGTCTTACATTAGTCAAATTTGAGAATTTTTGCTCTGAATAATCTAGATTACTTGCATCTCTCTGGACTGATCTCACTTCTTAGTACTTTTTATTATCTTTGTTATTCCTCACTTAGACCTCCAACTGGATTCCTTGTCTTTCTTTTGGGTAAAGGACAAAGGCTATAATCCAGTTGCCTACCAATCATTACCATTTCCCAGATATGTGTGTGTCTCTGTGTGTGCAGGTGCACACACACCATTTTTTCTTTTTAATCTGTGTTTCTATTGTATATTTCAACTTCTATATCACTTTACCACCACTTTTATTTATTGTGCTAACTTCTCTTCCTTCTTATGTTAAGATTTCCTCGAGAAAACAAAATACATCTCACTCTGCTCTTATCCTCCCTTTCCAACTTACTATTTGGCTCTGAGCACTTTTTCTTGATTGTAAATTGAACTGAGTAAACATATGACTCATATTATGCTGTTTTGAAATGAAGTGCTGTAGCGGGGCATTCTGAGTTGTTGCTTTTCCTATGTGAAGAAATGTTTACAAACTCCTCTTTTGAACAGGTTTGAAAAGCATATTCCTCTTTAGAACATAGTACACATCGCATTTCAAATAGTCAAGTTTGTCAGGTAGGAGTTAGACCTGAGTGGCTGGAGTGGGCTTGCCCTGAGGTCATGACAGGAGTGGGACAACATTGCATTCCGACCACTCTCTATGGGTGGCCCAGCCAACCACCAGCAGACAGGTTCGGAGCCAGCTGGTTGTTGGCGCAAGCTCAGAGGAAAAAGACACGACCTCAATGCCAATGTGACCTTACTAAGACCCTGGGCTAATTAAAATAAAATTTGCATTTAGGTTTTGAATCTGCCCCCTACCCCCTCCTGTGGGTTTTTCTGTATGCATTATGGGTAAGGGCATGCCCCGAAGAAAGATAGTTTCTGCCAATCATCCCTGAATGCAAATCAAAGGCTCCACCCAGAAAATCCCTCTTTTAAACTCAAGAGCTGGGGGCCTCTCATTCTCTCTCTCTCTCTGTTACCTTTCTCTTCTCCTTCCCCACAGGCACTTACCCCTGACCTCTAAAGGGACCCACACCCAGAAAATCCCTCTTTTAAACTCAAGAGCTGGGGCCTCTCCTTCTCTCTCTCTCTGTTCCCTTTCTCTTCTCCTTCCCCACAGGCACTTATCCCCCGACCTCTAAAGGGACCCATGAGGCTTGCAACCAGGAGAGCAATAGGCAGCGACCACTCAACCCAGGCTCACCCCCTGAACCTGCCCCTAAGGCCCCTTTTCTCTGACTTCCCACTGAGCTAAAGCAGCCCGGCCATTGTTTCTCTCTAGAACGGCTGGCTCCGCCTTTGGATTGTATCTTCAATAAACCCACTGAGCTTTACTTTTATTTCTGTTGACCTTAAAATCCTTTCTGTGTCAAAGAAAAGAACCGAGGTTCCAGTCAGTAACCCCAATCGGTAACAAGGTTTATCATGAGGAATTAATGCCCTCTTATAAGCTAGAAAGTGCTGTGATCCAAAACCAAAAATATATTTATCACTTTTTATACTATGCATTTTAATTTTGGAAAAGTTTGCTACTAATGCCCATTGTAATAACAAAAAAATGCAATTTCTATTTTATAGATAGTTTAGTGATTTCAATTTTCTTACTACAATTCAGCTTATTCCCCAAGTGACAGAACACTATTTTAAAGTAAATTAGCATTCCTGCTAATGAAGTCTACATTATTCACACAACAATGCAATCAATAAACACATATTGATCTCCTCTTATGTGCCAGCCAATAACTACCAAATACAAAAATGAAAGCTATATTCTTTATGCTTCAGGAAAAAAAAAACACTCACAAATAAATACCTGAAATTAAGGTTTCTGTTGAGAACATGCACAGGGAACAAAAGTCATAAATCCAGTTCTAACAGAGCCTGAGCAAGGATATTTTGCTATTGTTGCTTTTCTGTTTTTGTTTGTTTTAACCTGAAATAGACTGGAGCATCTAAAAGAATTAAGTCAAGAGCCATGGCAAAGAGCACTGAAGACAAAGGAAGAACAAGTGCAAAGACACCGGAGGGAGATTGAGAGTAGGAAGTTGGAAGGACTATAAGTGGTTCCCAGTCTCTACCTGAGCTGCAAAGTGCTCTTGGTAAGACAGTAAACACCAGCAAAGGAGAATTAGTACTGTAGGCTTAATAATGTCTCC
Source organism: Myotis brandtii (assembly GCF_000412655.1). Classification (NCBI taxonomy): domain Eukaryota; kingdom Metazoa; phylum Chordata; class Mammalia; order Chiroptera; family Vespertilionidae; genus Myotis; species Myotis brandtii. The sequence goes on along the minus strand of NW_005367809.1, from coordinate 1,610,064 downwards.
CCAAAAGACCCGCACACCCTCATTCTTGGAACCTGTGAATGTTACCTCACATGGCCTTTGCAGAGGTGATTAAGTTAAAGATCTTGGGATGAAAAGATTTTGGGTTATCTGGTCATTCTCTACATATAATCACATATACCTTCCAAAGAGGGAGGCAGAGAGAAATTCAACATGCACAGAGGAGAGGAAAAGGCAATATGGCCACTGAGGCAGACATTGGAGTAATGCAACCACTAGCCAAGGAATGGCGGAGGCTGCCGGGCAAGGAATGGGTTCCCTAGAGCTTGCAGAGGAAGCACAGCTCTGTTGTCTTCACCTTGATATTGGCCCAGGGGAACTGGTTTTGGATGTCTGGCTTCCAAAACTCTAAGATAATAAATATCTGTTATTTTAATCAATAATATTCTTGCTAATTTGTTAAGCAGACCCAGAAAGAAAACAAACAAACAGTTGGTAAGGGCCACTTCAGGTGGGGGTTTGCATGATAAGCTAAGTAATTTGTACTGTAACCTCTGATTGATGAAAACAGTTTTTAAAAGTAGAGAATTTATAATAATAAAAATTGAATAGATAAATAAAACAATCTTCAATTTAATACAAGTACACATCCTATTTATTAAAAGTCAGGTAATTTTTAATGTTAATCATTCTATCTACCTATAAGTATATATTTTTTATTTTTATTATTATTATCCTCACCCAAGGATATGTTTATTTTAGAGAGAAAGGAAGGGAGAGAGAGACAGAGATGAGAGAGAAACACCAATTCATTGCCTCCTGTACACACCCTGACTGGGGATCAAACCCACAATCTAGATATGTGCCCTGGCCAGAAATCAAACTCAAAAACTTTTGGTGTATGGGACAAGAATGCTACCAACTGAGCCACCGGCTAGGGCTATATTAATTATTTTTTATGTGTCTCTGTGCTTTATTTCACTGAAAAGTAATTGAATCTTTAACTCATTAGGCCATTTTTCTTTTGAAATTTTATCAAATCTAACTGTATGCCACTGGAAAATGTACAAATACACAAAAGACTTCACACAAATTTATAGGCCTTATAAAACCTGCTAAAACAAAACCATTTATACCATGGGAATTCACAGAAAATTTGGGTAAGACAGGCTTTAAAACAATGAATCCCTGTTAAAACTTACAAATTCAACTATGTAACCTTTTCAGAATTTATTTTTTAATTCTTAGCAAGAGTGAACAAAGAGCAGAGAAAGAAGAGCACTGTATCATTTGCTGATAGTGAGTGAAAGTGAGAACTTATTCAGTTTTATTCTCCTTCTGTCTAACCAACAGCAAGACTTGGGAGAAGTTACTTGTAAATTTTCTATTTCAGATTTTCATTTGCACATTTCTGCAACTACAGTTCATTTGTACATTTCTGCAACTACAATTCTTTTCTCTCAGTTCTAAGAACACTGTTAGATGTTAACATATAAACTTGTTTCCTAAGAGTATATAGACCTTGTGAATCATTGGACATAATCTTTGTTCCTGCTAATCAGGTGGCTAACTCTACCTTAGTGTGCCATAGTTATTGAAAATCTCTTTCATGGACACAGACTCTGCTACAGTATCAATGGTCATTGATCTTGAAAATAGCCTTCTTGAAACAGAACAAAATATACAAACAAAGCTGGCTGAAATGTGCAAAATGTTCAGCATTATTTGTCTGTTTAATTTAAATAACTCAGGAGATCAGTGGCCTACAAATGGTATAGCTGGGAATTCAAAAGAGAAGAGCATTCATTTCCTATTCACTACATGTCTGCATTCTCACATTTTCTCGTACACTATGATTACCTGAACAGGAAAGGGTGCACTAGAGGGCATAGGCGGCATAGGCTACATTTGTTTATACAGTGCTTAGCATAGGGCAGTGGCTAACATGACATTTAATATATGTTTTGATCATATTTCATGAATTTGAATTGTCCTAGTTTCCTTCACATTATTTAAAATGTAACAACACTGCAATTGCAGTGGTCTTTCTGAGTTTGGAATATTTGTTTTGAGAAGAGAAAATATTATACGTCAAGAATCACAATTTTAATATATTTATAAACTCACTACACTTCCTTAAATTATGTATCCTTATGTGAACTTTGGTGTTACTTTAGCTGTGGCAATCAAATATAGCACAATTTTATAACTATTTATAGAATTAAATCTTGTTGTCATTATATATATGACATTGTCCATATGCCAAATATATATATATATTGGTGTACATAATGGTTCTAGGGAAATATAGCACAATTTTATAACTATTTATAGAATTAAATCCTGTTGTCATTATATATATGACATTGTCCATATGCCAAGAACATATATATATATTGGTGTACATAATGGTTCTAGGGAGTTATAAACCATATATGCTTAAAGATCCTATATAATAAAGAGCTAACATGCAAATGGTTATTACACCCTCATGCAGTCAAGCTGTAACAGCTCTGACACTCAACACTGGGGAGAGAGAAATGGGGACCAGCCAGGCACAAATGAGCTCGCAAGAGAGGAATAGGGACCAGCCAGGCTGTGGCCCGGAAGAGGGACAAGCTGCACATCCCGTGGTCCCTGCAGTCCCGGGCGCCAGTGGCTGCATCACCTGCATCCCAGGAGAGGGACAAGCCTCCCGCCCCATGGTCCCAGGTGTCTTTGGCTGTGGCCTCGGGCAAAGCCGCCTGCCCATGGTCCCCTGCAGCTGCAGCTAGCCCGGGTCCTGGGTGCCTGCGACTGGCCAAAGGAGGGAATCCTGGGTCCCAGGTGCAGGGCAAGGCAGAGGTGGCTAGGAGTTGGCAGGCCAGTAGGGAAGCAGTTAGGGGCTATCAGGCAGACAGGCAGAGGTGGTTAGAGGCGATCAGGCAAACAGGCAGAGGGGTTAGGGGTGATTAAGCTGGCAGGCAGGTAAGCTGTTAGGAGCCAGCAGTCCCGGATTGCGAGAGGCAGTCGAACATCCCCTGAGGGTTCCCAGATTGGAGAGGGTGCAGGCTAGGCTGAGGGCCACCCCCCTTGCTGTGCATGAATTTTGTGTACTGGGCCTCTAGTTAATTAATAAAACTTCTATATTTGCTAATGTTTCAATAAACTGTGCCAAAATAGCCCAAATTGTTAACATGTATGTTATTTCTAAAAAAATAATGATGTTTGTGCCTGTTTTAATACAATATTTTCATAATTTATACAAATTTAATGTTGTAAGCCAACTAATATTCTAAATGCATTAATCAAACATAATATATAAATAATAATATAGCTAGCTCATGTAGTAAGGAAATAATTGCCCCTCATTAATCATTTGAATGTCATTTCTATAAATTCAAATTTTCAATTTTGGATGAGTACATTCAAACATATAACTATATAGCTATAATTACATCATGAAAACATTGAAATGAATGAAATCATTAGACAAAATGGATTGAATGAGAATTCATTACCATTTTAAAGATATTACTATTTAATATTAATATTATTATTTCACCCATTAGACAGATTAAGACCCAGGTAAAGAAAAGTTATGTGATTACCCACCACACAATGGAAACTTTCTAATCCAACCATTGCTAGTAGCGCTGAAGACGCCAGCTACTGGGATTCATTTCCTTTCTGATAGTAATTCACTCAAGGGTATTGGCAATTCTGATTCTTTGGACAACAATGTACTGCATACACCTTAGACACCAATCACCCCTTTGAACCAAGTGAGTATATAAATCAGCAAGCAAAGAACAGTTTTTAAAGCTTATTCCAAGAAGAACTTCAGCAACCTAACGAGTTGTAACAAGCAAGAACAGTACATGGATCAGATTGCTGAGCAGCAAAGGAGGCAGCTTTGTTCAGCTTTAGGCTTTGAGCTGACCTGGGGCTTGATAGGCAATCACAGTACCAGGTTCTGCAAACTACAGCATTGGTCTCAAATCACACACACACACACACACACACACGCATGCACACACAGTCTCCCTTGACATCCATCTCTTTCACTGGAGCTGAACACGCAGGCAGTTAAAAATGACAGTGTCAAATAGGTAAGATGGACACATCATCTATTCTAGACATATGTGCATGGTTATTTAACAGACTGAAGATGCAGAAAAGAAAGAGAAGTCTGAGAACATTAGATTTTGTGACAAAGTCTCTGATTTCCAGACTAAATCAATTGTTTAACAAATTAGCATATTAGAATTTGGGATAGTGGCAATGTAAGAAGCTATCGTACTCAATATTGGATCATAAGAATGATGTCTGTTCTTTGAAAGCTCCACAGGGTCTTGGACCTGGAATTAAAAAATCCCAAGTGGCCAGGTACCTAAATGAAGACCATGTGGTCAGAAGGAACACTGAATAAGCTGACCACAAAAATATCACCACCCCTGATTTTATCTCCCTTCTAATTGTATCTTAAACTATGGACCTGCCTGCACAGGTGCTCAAGGTTTGACCGCTACCTGGCCGTCCTAGGGTGGTGGTAATGAGTAGTCTGCCATCTTGCCCCACAGACAGGCCAAACATAGTTACCAGGCAAATGGCAACACTGAAATGGGAATTTCCACCGCCTGCCTTTTACCAAAAGCCCTATCCAAGCCCACTTTGTCCCCAGCTTATAAAAGCAGCCAAGCAGAGCCCCCACCCGCCTGTGCCCAGTCAGTTCAGATGAATTTTTCTTTCCTCTGTGTGCCTCCCTTGTGCATAAGCTTAATAAATTCTGTCTGGAAATTTCTCTGGGGTTTCCTCTGGATTTCTATCTTGGGGAAACTAAGAACCCTAATGCTGGTAACAATTATTTTTTACAACAACACAATACAAATTTCCCAGTTAATAGAAAATAAGCTCTGCTTTGCAGATATTGAAATTGATTGATTGCTTTTGATCAGTCTCCCTTCTGGAACCTTGCACACTTGTTATCTCTATATCCCATATTAACTATTTTGATTACTAAACTAGCTATATTATACTACCTTTAACTTGAAGAGACACCTCATTAAAAATAAAATAAACAGATTGCAGATACTGTACTGTTAAAAATCTTTAGGCATACAATAGTGCTGGTGATTAATTAAATCATAATTTGAGATGGTAGAACAAGACAATAATTATAATTTGTGAAGATATTATTTGGAACTTTAACATATGAGAGGCACTCCTTGCTCAAGAGAGAGTGATGGCTTCTATTAGGATGTTTGTAAGGAAGTGTTAGGTGACTGGCTTAAAATTTGTATTATATGTATCCATGTGATACCATTGTGTCAATCTCAATTAGTTCAAACTATTACAAATTCTAAAAATGGATTATTGCTGCCTTCAGAAATAGCCAGGCTCCAACATTGTGTTTTGTGTTTTACAAAATCCGTGTTTATTTTAAAACTTTAAATAACAATGTAACAAGTTATTATATAAATTTCTAATTGTTTAAACTCAATTGATTAGTTAAAGTTAAAATTATGTAATTAAAGTATTCCTCTAGAAAGATGAAGTCAGAATTCTAATTCTACCAGCAATCTGTGACCCCATTTAAGATCATTTACTCTCTCTGAACTCAATATACCACATGACCATATCCTACTCAATGACATCTAAAATATCTGAAATATCTAAAATTTTACTTTGCCTTATTAAAAATATGCTTACTAGAAGCACAATGTATTTACCATGTAGAACTGCTTGTACTAAATAATGAAAAGCCACACTAAAGAGCTACATGTGTTGATTTATCTCACAATAAGAATACTGGGGTCAATTTTTCATGTAAAATGGGCACTTGGCCTTACAGACACCTCTGGTGAATAGAAAATACAGGCCCATCTGTGAGGAAATATTTTCTGTACTTATTCAAATATAGCAAAAAAAATCTGCAGTTGGTAGGCTTTGTTTATGCATTTTACTCAGTTTTCATATTTTATGACACACAAAAGCAATATTGTGACATAAAATTAATGTATGAAATTTTTAATGTATAGATTGTGTCTCTACTTTTAAGAAGGGGGTGATATCATGTGCTTAATTCTCATTACTAGTAGTAATAGAAAAGAGAGCAGCTCTTAAATAAATATTCTATTTAAATATTTGTCTTCATTCTGTGAATAAAACTTTCTTTAAATTAAATTTAATAATAGAATTTATGCAGAAATGGGATGCATACCACTACCTGGGTGAAAGGCAGATATTTATTTTACCTTTGTGAGTGTAAGACAAGCTGATTCTAATATAGATTTAAAAATTAACTGAGAAAAACATAATGTTAAATAATTTCTATAAAAAGTAGATTGAAATGTCTTTAGGCAGTCATGAAAGCAAGACTCATTTCTTAAACAAGACTCAAAAAATCTTAAAGCACCAAGAAAATTAATTAATTTGGCCACATTAAAATACACAAATTCTGCCTGGCCAGTCTTGCTCAGTGGTTGAGAATCAACCTATGAATCAGGAGGTCACAGTTCAATTTCTGGTCAGGGCATATGCCATGGTTGTGGGCTTGCCGCCAGTGTGGGGTGTACAGCTTGTCCCTTTTCTTTTCTATTACTGCTAGTAATAAGAATTAACACACAGTTATACACGTACACACAGCGATATATTTCTTTAGATTTTCTAATCTACTGCTACATTGTTTCTATTCTCTCGACTCTATCACTTGTCAATATTGTACCATTTATTATTTCTTATAAGTTTTTATTTCTTACTAGAGGCCCAGTGCGTGAAATTCATGCATGGGGGGGGTCCCCTCAGCCCGGCCTGCACCCTCTCCAACCTGAGACCCCTCAGGGGATGTCCAACTACCTCTCACAATCTGGGACCGCTAGCTCCTAACCACTCACCCGCCTGCCTGCCTGATTGCCCCTAACCCCTCTGCCTGCCTGATCACCCCTAACCACCTCTGCCTACCTGCCTGATCACCCCTAACTGCTCCCCTGCTGGCCTGATAGCTCCTAACCGCCTTTGCCTTGTCCCGCACCCAGGACCCAGGATTCCTTCCTCTGGCCAGTATCAGGCACCTGGGACCTGGGCTGGCTTTGCCCAGGCCAGCCACAGCCACAGAGGACTGTGGGCAGGCGGCTTCCCCCTGGGCTGCAGCCACGGGTGCTGGTACCTGGGACTGTGGGGTGGGCAGCTTGTCCCTCTCCCAGGCCTCAGCCCCAGCTTCTGGTGCCCAGGACCACGGGGCGTGCAGCTTGTCCCTCTCCCAAGCCGGGCTGCAGGCACAGGCACAGCCGCTGGCACCCAGGACTGCAGGGAGGGTGGCTTGTCCCTCTCCCAGGCCACAACCTGGCTGATCCCCATTCCTCTCTCACAAGCTCATTTGTGCCTGGCTGGTCCCCATTCCTCTCTCCCTAATGTTGAGTGTCTGAGCCATTATGGTGTGACAACATGAGGGCTGACAACCATTTGCATATTAGCTCTTTATTATACAGGATAAGGCCAGCTTTTATCCTTTAACCATCTCCAAAACTTTCCAAAGTTTTACTCTTAAAAAGAATACTATAATCAAACTAGAGACCTGGTGCACAAATTTGTGCATGGGGAATCCAGCTGTCTCTCCCCGATTGTGGCCAATCCTGGCTGGGCCGGCCGGGTGGAGGGGCTGAGGGAGGTTGGCACCTGGCCCTGCTCCCTATCTGGGTAGAGGGGCTGATTGAGACCACAGTGCATGTCAAAGCAATCAGTTGTTCTGGTCGTTCTAGTCATTCTGGGGTTACGGTCACTTGGCTTTTATATATATTGATTATTGAGATGTGTTAATGGTTATATAGGAATTGTGATAATAGCTGCACATACATGATTTGTTATTTTGCCTTATTGTCTACAGCATCAATAAGCTACAATTTATGTACCTTAAAATAAATAAAACCACATCAATAACGGAGTGCCCTCTGGCAATTAAGCTATATCTCTGCATTTCTTTGCAGCAAAATCTTTGAAAGGGAAGTCCATAATTATTTTTCTTCTTTTCTTTTTTAAAAAATTTGGAATCACTCCAATAAACCATTTACACAAAGAAATTGATTGAAGGAGACTTTGTCAAGGATATCATTCACCTGGAAATTATTACATCTAATGGTTAATGCTCACTCCTCATATAATTATACCTATGAGCATTATTTGATACAATTGATCTCTCTTTCCTTCCTGAAACCTTGTTTTTACCTAGTTTCTGGGACATCATACTCTGTTTTAGTTTTTCAGTCTCACTAGTTAGTCCTTACCAGTTTCCTTTGCTAGATTCTCTTTATATCCATGACCTCTATGTATTAGAGTATTTTAAAGCATAGTCCCAAAACCTCTTCTCTTTTCTTATTCAATCTCAAAGCTTTAAACACCATCTATAAATTGACAATTTTCCACTTTACATTTTTACTAAACTTTCCTTGAATTCCATACTCATTTATCAAAATGCCTACTAGAACCTGTATTTGGATATCTAATAAACATCTCATCTTAAACCCGATACATTGCCTCACTGTAAAGAAACAAATTCTCTTTAAATTTTATCCAATGTAATAAATGGCAAATTCATAATTCTAGTTACATAGATATAGCCAGTTTCTCTTTGCCCCCTCTGCCTACCTGCCTGATCACCCCTAACTGCTCCCCTGCTGGCCTGATAGCTCCTAACCGCCTTTGCCTTGTCCCTCACCCAGGACCCAGGATTCCTTCCTCTGGCCAGTAGCAGGCACCTGGGACCTGGGCTGGCTTTGCAAATAAAGACACTGGAAAGGTAGCTTTTAGAGTCACTTAGTTTCTATTACATAGCAGAAGATATGACTCTTTAAAATATTAGTGACCATTAAATCTGATTATATTTATATATTTATTTGTCTTGAGGATTCTCATGTCTCCAGGCATCTGAGACACCAATGATTTATTCAATAGAATGCTCAATATGTTTTATCTTGTGTTCTGCATTTGATTTTGTTATCCTTTCCCCTGATGTTATAAATTAAAAAAGAAATCCCCTTAGAAAAGAAAAGTACTTAGCCTTTCATAATGTTCTGTTTATGAGTGCAATGATCCTTGTGTAGCTATGGAAGGCATTTTTAAACATTTGGGGGTTAATTGGATATAGAAATTTGTCATTTGTATGCACCATAGGCATATCAAATACAAACAAGCAAATACTGATAATTATAAAGAACTCTAATTGCTTCTATAACAACTGTATAAATGAACATTAACTCTTAGAATGGTATGAAGATGGAATGAGAAGGATGCTTTCTGGCCTGTCTGTAACTTGATGCTTCCTTAAAATACTGACCTGGATTCTGTGAAATGACCTTTCTCCTTGATAAGAAAGTATTAGGGAATTTTTAGAAAATGTACATAAGGGGGTCAATATTTAAAAAAAAAATTCACATGTTGACCACAAGGTGATAAAATACATTAAAGTTAGTCCTAGCTCAATCCTCAGTATTACTGGAATGTGGTAAGAGATAACATCACATAACAAAGTAGGGAAAAACCCATCTATGAATTTCTGTCATTTGCCTGGGCTCTTTTTTAAAAAAATATTTTTTTATTGATTTCAAAGAGGAAGGGAGAGGGAAAGAGAGTTAGAACATCAATGATGAGAAATAGTCATTGATTGTCTGCCTTCTCCACATCCCCCCACTAGGGATTGAGCCTGCAGCTGGGCCATGTGCCCTGAATCTAACCCAGGACCCTTCATTCCGCAGATTGATGCTCTATCCACGGAGCCAAACCAGCTAGGCCTGCCTCGGCTCTTTGAAAGTTTAATAAGATCCCTTCTGTGACTACAAAATATTTTCCAAACAAATTGATATATCTTTGCTTAGTTCTTGAAAAAGTAATTTAGATTCGTTTCTGAAATTTAAAAAAAAATAAATAAAAACCAAAACCTTTTATCTGCTTAAGTAAATCTAAGTAAGGGAATTTGCAAATTTTCTAAAGAAAATAAATTTGGCTTCAAATGCTATAAAAGAGCAATCTCTTTAAAAAAGTTTCAGACACTTATCTTTGCTTAATTACATCTGGGGGAAAAACACACCCTTTTTTCAAATAAGATAATGTTCACAGATTCTGTAGATTGGAATGAGATATTTGGGGGTTATTATTCAATCTTGTACAATCCTGTCTATTGTATTAAATTATCACAACTACATAATTTAGTTATTATTTAGGGCTCTTCATGTATACAAAACCAACAGGAGAGAGAATGGGAGGGAAGAAAAGAGGGGAAGAGGGAGAGAGAAAGAGAGAGAATTACTTTAAGGAATTGACTCATGAGATTATGGGAACTGGAGTGATCAAAATCTTCAGGCCAGACTAACAGTCTGGACACCCATGGAAGAGTTTATGTTGCTATTCAAATGTGAAGGCAATCTAGAGGCAAAATTTTCTCTTCTTCAGGAGATCTCAGGAGAGCATTATGCTAAGGAAAACAAGCCAGTCAGAGAAAGATAAGTATCACGTGATCTCACTGATATGTGGAATCTAATGAACAACATAAACTGATGGACAAAAATAAGAAATTGTATGCATATATAAATAACCCAGGGAAACAGACAATAGAGTGGTGAAGACCTGGGGTGGGGGGCCGGAACTGGCTAGAAGAGATCAAGGGGGAAAATGGGGACATATGTAACACTTTCAACAATAAAAATTAAAAAAAAGAAAAAGAAAAAAAAAAAGAATGACAAGTAGCCTCTGCAAGCTGGAAAAGTCAAGAAATAGATTCACTCCTAGGGTCTTCAGAAAAAATGCAGCCTTGTTGATGCTTTGATTTCAGCCAAAACTCATTTTGGACTTCAGGCTTCAGGTCTCCAGGATAATAAACTTATGTTGTTCAAGCAAAACAACAACAACAACAAAAAAAAAAACAACAAAAAAGACTTTCAACTGATTGAGTGAGGCTCACCACATTATGGAAGGTAATCTCTGCACAAAGCCTACACTAGAGTTTATATGTTAATCTCATGTAAAACATATAGGAGCAGAGACATCTAGACTGATTTTTGACCAAATATCTGGATACTGTCGCCTAGTCAAGTTGACACATAAAATTAAGCATCACAATTTAGCACCATAATTTTGAGATAAATTCTTTGTTCAAATCTACTTGTTCTCTTTGGTTAGCCCTTCTATCCATTTATGTCATTTTCAATAATATTTTATAATGCGAAATTAAGTAGTTGAAATAATGACATATGGCCTATATAACTCAAAATATTTACCCTCGGTCTTTATACAAAAAATAATAATAATAATAATTTAGGACCTCTGCCCTAAAGGCCTATTTGGAAAAGAGAATGAGGGATCCTTGAAGAGAGAAAGGGAAACAGTCTTATTTTTCAACCTGTGAATTAATCCCTAGCAATGGCTTTGCTTATTCACCTTTGTTCACATAGAATCTCCCAGTAACTGCTAGTGATTGAGGCTGTGGCATGGTCTATTACTTCTCTCTTCCGGATTACTATCCATAGGCAGAATACTGGCAACACTTAAGTTATTTTATTCACTCAGGTTACAGGGATAAAATCCAAACCCATCAGAATCTAAGGAGAATTAAAATGTCTGGTATGGCATATCTAGTCTAACTATCTTGCCATAGTGTGTCTTAAACAAATTAGTATCTTCTGACCAAAATATTTGGGCATCCCTTTATATATATTTCACCTCCTCATCTTTAGAACCATGTTCCAGGTGTCTCACTAATTTTCCCACTTCCCAATGGCATATGGCCAATACCAGTATTCCTAAAAAATGGGATTTCAGTCCCATAGTAAAATCTAATTTCTCAGAGGAGTGAAGTCCAAGGTGGATTATAGGAAAAACCTAGAATAATTTCAATTTCATATGTTAAGAAGATCTCAAATTTCTTAATACAGTGGATGTTTACAGAATTTGTGCTAAAATAAATTTCCAGATTGCAAGTTTATGATGTTTTTTATTCTACTTCATCAATTTAGTATGCTTTCCTAGAAATATCAAAATTTAATTCTCACCACCTCTCAAACATCAGATTCTCTCCTAAATCACAATTGTATTTTATTGTTCTCTAGTGCTTTTAGAGCATAGGTCTGAGCAATGGTAGCCCTTTAAGCCAGAAGTCTAATAATAATAATGTAGTCAAAGAGGAAGATGATTTTAAC
>NW_005367809.1:1597039-1597835 GCF_000412655.1 Myotis brandtii | reverse complement strand
GTCTTTCTCTCCTGCTACCTCTTTCCCCTATTCTCATTCTTCTTCCATGTCCTCATTCTGCTCCTCCTCTGCTCAAAATTGTTAAGGCATCTCTGCTCTTCAAGAACTAAACCTCTTAACTATTGCCTATTCTTACCGCAGCCCTTTTGGAATCATTGTCTTTCTCCTTTCTGTTTGTTGTTTCTTTTGAGGGGTTGCTATTGGAATTTTAGAGATTAAGTCAGATATTCTATTTTATAGGTAAACACTACAAGCCTTTTAATTGTATACATTTTATTTTAAAATATATTTGGAGATTAAAGTTAACAGCAAAACTATGGAAAGGTACAGTGATTTCCCACATAACCTTTTGCCCTTCACATGCATAACCTCCCTAATAATAACATCACCCACCAGAGTGGTACATTTGTTATAATCAACTAGAGGCCTGGTGAACAAAATTCGTGCATGGGGGGCGGATCCCCTAAGGCCATCCTGCACCCTCTCCAATCCGGGACCCCTCGAGGGATGCGTGACTACTGGTTTAGGCCCAATCCAGTTGAACATCCCTCTCACAATCTGGGACCACTGGTTCCTAACTACTCACCTGCCTGCCTGCTTGATTGCCCCTACTGGCCCCCCTGCCAGCTTGATTACCCCTAACTGCCTCTGCCTGCTGGCCCAATTGTCCCCAACTGGCCCCCGATGGCCTGGTTGCCCCTCACTGCGCCCCCCCCCCCCCCCCCCCTCAGCCCCCCCCTCACCCTCCCCCTCACCCTCAGCCTCACCCTCACCATAACCCTCACTCTCACCCTCA
>NW_005367809.1:1578919-1595804 GCF_000412655.1 Myotis brandtii | reverse complement strand
ACTGGAGCAAGCAAGCCTCATGTTCGCTTCATCTGTGTGGCTGCCGGCCGCCATCTTTGTTGGCAGTTAATTTGCATATCCTGCTGATTAGCCAAGGGGAAGCATAGGTCAATTACCATGTTTGTCTATTATTAGATAGGATGAACCTACATTAACACATCATAATTATCCAAAATACATAGTTTGAACTAAGGTTCATTCTTGGTGTTGTACGTTCTATCAGTTTGGATAAATGTAGTAACCATTATAGTATCATACACAGTGTTTTTACTACCCTAAAAATTCTCCATACTCCATCAATTTATTTACTACTCACCACCGAATCCTTAGCAACCACTGATTTTTCTAGAGACATTAGACTCACTTAAAATACTATGAAACCTAGAATACTATCCTTTTAATTACAAAATTATAATTATTTAAAAATAATAATGACAAAAGTAATTTTGAAATGATTTTTTGAGGGGGAGTATAGTCAAAATATAAGTGTGTAACCAAGCAACTATCTAATTAATGTATTGACATGTAGTTGTATTTTATCATTAGCTGGAAATGTTTTTTTTTCTTTTACATTTATTGGCTTCCTACCGAATCCTATACATATTATTCATTATTTTGCAAATATGATTTAATTAGGAACAATTTTATTTAAAAAAATACTAAAAAGTTATAAATCATTATGTTACCCTACATTTTAAATCTGCTGAAGGTTTAACATTTAATCTTTAGAAAATCAAACTTGATGTTCTCATAGATAAGTAATTAATGTATTTTGGTTATCTCTAATTAAAGTAAAAGCTATAGACAAATATTTCACATGTACCTTGCTCATGTGTTATTACTAGTATCAAAAGTTTCTGCAAAGAAGCTATACAAAGAAGTATATACAATGAAAAGGTTATATTTCTCCACTAAAGTATTTATAGCTGTATAAAAAATACTATATCAAGTTGACAGTGAACATTTTATTTTAGTTGTTTTGCACTTTGTTGATGTGAAAGCTGATACTTCAGCATCCTAGTTGAGTTACTTTCCTGTTAATAACACAATCTAATATTTGTCACATAATACATTTACATCATTTCTATGTTTGCAAAAACAGTGTTTATTACAAAATAGTAAAGCTTTCCAAGTGTAGAGTATATTATGAGATTTGCTGAATACATTAACTGCCTTGCAAATGGCATATGAAATGTCACATTTTATGAATCCGAGTTAACAAGATCTAAAAAATGGTATGCCACAATTTTCACAGTGCATTATAGGAATATTCTATCTGTGTATATTGCAGGTATTTATGATTAAATTTTAAAGCTTCAGCAAAGAATCTCTTTCTAGCAAGTTTTAGAAGTGATTTCTCCAAGACTACTCTAAATAGTAATATATAAGAGGTTTCTTTATGCTATGCATGAATGGATGCTAAGAATTATCAAGAAATATATTTTGCCTGAAGTGTACCATTTTCTTAATTGTTATAACATCTTTACCCTTCATTTACAGATGAAGTATTTATTATATACTAGAGGCCTGGTGCATGAAATTCATGCACGGGTAGGGTCCCTAGCCCTGGCAGCGATCAGGGCTGATCAGGGCCTTCTGGCTGCCGGACAGGGCCTACCTTCATTCTGCTCTGCCCCTGGTGGTCAGCACACATCATAGCAAGTGATAGAACTCGATCAAACTCCTGGGGGGACACTTTTCATATTAGCTTCTTATATATATAGATTGTTATTTATTACAAAAACAGTCACAATTGCCTGAGGTGTCCCTAATGTATTTATCTATATTGAAAATGTTATGCATCCTCAATATTCCATAAAGACAAGGCACATAAGACCCATTTGAATTTTATTTCTATAAATTAGCTTTTTCAAGGACATTTTATGTTGGTTTTGATTATTTTATTTTGAAAAATCATGTCTGAGTGAGAAATGTATTATGTAACCTAACCACAATATTTTTCTTCAATTTCATTAATTTATTCAACTAAAATTAATTAATAAAAAGAGCAAAACCTGCATTTCATGAAAAATTATTCCCTACATGATATCCTTTGTTTAAAACCAAAAGTATTTTCATAAGAGAAAGAAGATAATAGAAGTAAAAAGTAGTTGACTGATAATATGAATTGATTCCAGAGAAGCTTAAGGAAAGTATAATTTATATAGTTAATACTTACCTTAGGTAATTAATTTACCTTGTTTTCTTCCTGTACTACTATACTTATTTTATAATGTATTCTGGATCATCTGGATTTTTATACTCCATCCAAAATTTGTGTATGTTTGGGAGCTAATATGTTATTAAGATGATAAAAGTGCACTAAGGAAATAATTATGATTACTATGGCGTTCCATATACATGCTAAAGACTAACTTTATCTTACGTTTAAAAATAACCTGTTTCATTATAGAATCTGGAATCTCTTTAGAAATAGAAATGTATTGCCTATTGTTGAAGCTAAACAAAGCACTTTGCTAATATGCTATTATGTTAAAATGTCTTAATTTTAAATTTAAATCATTAAGATTATTGTACTGTTTTTAGATGCTATCTGACAATGCTTATAAATGTGCACTTAGAAATTGGAGGCACTGATTAAACAAACTAGACTGTGAATTTACTATTCAGATCTGCCTACATAATTTAGGGGTCATTGTGAATGCTGCTCTTAACAATAACAGAGAACATTCCTATCTGTGTTATTTGTCTTAAAACCTCTCTGAATGTTTATAATTTAGCTTCTCCCATGCCTCATCATCTTTCTGGTAAAGGGTGGAAAGTATTAATATTAATGCAATTACTAACATTTCCTGGATCTTATATGTCAGCTTATAAAACAGTCATCTCAATATAAAATCTGAGTTAGGTCTGAGAGGTTCTATGGCATGTTTATGTGCCAGGATCCACATCTCTTGTTTTAGCTGACCTCATCTCTGCCGTGTGCATGTCAATGATTATTGTTGTGCCATCGGGTCTTGTGAACACCTTGATATAGATATTGATGTCATATAAATGGTAACGCCATTTCAAAAACTGAGACTGTATACTTTGAATAATAGCATGAAAGCCCCAGTTTTTTTTCTATCATCAAACAACCTGGACCATACTATGAATAGACTTCTAATTTATGTTGTAGAATGAATTAGAATATCAGAAAATGCCCTGATAATTAGCAATCATCATCTTTATTATTATTTCTTCTTTCTCTCTACCTCTGTCCTTTCTTTTTCCTCCCTCATTTCCTTGCTTCTTTTCTTAATTCTTCCTTCCTTCTCTTCTTTCCTTTTAATTTTGAAATATTATTATTTCTGTGTATGTTGCTATCAGAACTCTTGCTCCCTCTGGCTTTAATACTCTCAGTTTCACAGTTTTCTTTTCTAAACCCAGAACAGATTTTTGCCAAAAAGCATGTTTTGAATTGACAGTTTATTCTGTCACATTTCACTGACATCACAGAACATAATGCTGTTATGAAAACCACATGTTTTGTGTTAAAAATATAAGTCAATGAAGAAAATGTTAAAGAGAAAAAAAGTAATCCGGTGGTCAGGTAAAATGATGGTTATAAATTGATCTGTGGGTTTAGCAAGTTTTAGATTATAGTCAACAAAATGCTCATATGTGCGTGCATATGTGAATGTGCTTTAACCGTAAAGAAATAACTTCAATTGAACTGTGAAAAAATGATACAGTTGAATTTGGGGGGAAAAAAGTTGGGGGAGAAAGGAAGAGTTAGAAACAGAGAGACAGATAGAGATGTAGGAATTGAATTATCAGAGTAATATGAATAGACAAGAGAGAATAGGTTCTATGCCAAGAAGAAAAGATGGTCATAAGCAGGAAGAAAG
Source organism: Myotis brandtii (assembly GCF_000412655.1). Classification (NCBI taxonomy): domain Eukaryota; kingdom Metazoa; phylum Chordata; class Mammalia; order Chiroptera; family Vespertilionidae; genus Myotis; species Myotis brandtii. The sequence continues at coordinate 1,591,953 of NW_005367809.1, read as the reverse complement.
ATGGTTTATCTTTAGTTACAGAAAAAAAAGAAGAGAATATGGTTATTGATGTTTGCAGTTTAGTTGATTTTTTTTTCTCACTAAAAAGAGAATGCTACCCAGTAAAAGAGGAAATGTGGTTACCCAAAGCAATGAAGATTGTGGAAGGTATTTAACAAACTTGGGGAGAGAGGAGAAGGTACAGGCCTTCTAGAATAAGTGAGTAACTAATAGATTATGAAATACCAATATGTTTACTGGGCAACTTTAAGGACTCCCTTGAAATTACTGGTCATGGAAGTAAAGTGAGACAAGTTAATCTTTTGAGTCTTCTATCCCTATGTAAGCATAGAGTCATATAAGTAGAGACATGTACTTAAACAAGATTGGGGATTTTCCAAGACACTAGAAAAAAAATAGAAGGTACTTAATTTGGAACAATATGCAATGGACTGGTTATAAAACATTAACAAAGGATGTAAGCTATATAAATATTAAAATGTAGAAATGGGATGAACCAAGATGGTGGTGCAGGAAAACATGGTATTCCAATCCTCCACTACCATATCAAAATCACAACTAGGATACAGAACAACCATCATTCAGAACTACCTGAAATCTGGCTGAATGGAAGCCCTACAACTAGAGAATTAAAGAATAAACCACATTGAGACTGGTAGGAGCGGGGGGAGGCATGGGAAAGGCCAGTCCAACACCCACATGTGGCATGTGCTTAATTGTGAGGAAAATCTTGGCTGTGGAGGCCTCTCATGAGGAGCAAGAGGTCATAGAAGAGAAGTCCTTATAATTTAGGGTTGTGAAAACCAATGGGGAAGTGTGGCTGAGTGATACAGAGCCTGCTGGAGACCCAGGCACTTCCTCTTAAAGGGCCCATGTACAGACTTACTCCCACTCATTCCCTCTGAGCTCCAGTGATGGGTCAGCAGCTTGAAAGGATCCAGGGACATATGGGGAGGAACTAAATTTCCTGGCATCAGGGCAAGAACTGGAAGGCAGCTTTCTCCTAGACAAAAGTGTTGGCTGAGGTCACTATTCCTCTGCTGAGACCTACCTCATTCCCCAGAGGTGACTGGCAAGCACCATATCTGAGTCTCTATCAATCTAGCCCACACTGTATGACCCAACCTGGTGATTTCCTGAGTCCCCACACCACCCAATTTGCAGCTCCACCTAAGCTATTTGCAGTTGCTTTCCCATATGAATAGCCTATCCTGTCTCAGACTTCAGACTTTCCTAAAATCTCTCAGACAGTAGCAGCTGGCCTCAGCATCCCCCATACCTCTTAATGAATGACCTCAGGCCCAGTACTAGCAGCAGCTTGCCAAGGTTTACAGATTGGCCTCTCCTGGGCACCTCCAAGCCAAGCACAAGTAGTAAGCATCTGCAGATTGCTATGTAGCTCATGCTGGGCCCCAGGTAGGCACAGGCAGTGGCTGCCTTTGCACCTCCTGCGAGACTCCAGAGCCAGTGCACCTTGTGGAAAGCTTCAGACCATGCCAGATTACAGCTGTACCATATCCATGAGCAACACACTCAAGGGGCAAATTCAGTGAGCACCAAAGTCCCACTGAAGCAAGTCCTGCCCCATAGGGGTGTCTCCTGAACAGCAGCTCTTCCACTATAGTTGCAGCTGGTCCTCACAGCCAATTGGTCTGGTGGTCAATTCCTCCCAGTCATACCAATACCAATCAAGGCTCAACTACAACAAGACAATGCACACAGCCCACAAAGGGGTGCACCTAGAGTGCCCAGCTCAGGTAACTGGAGAGGCTGAGCCACTGGGTTGTACAGGCACTGCTACACTAGGCCACTCTACCAATACCAGGAGACATAGCAGCTCTACCTAATACATAGAAACAAACACAAGGAAGCAGTCAAAATGTGGAGACAAAGAAACATGTCACAAATGAAAGAACAGAAGAAATCTCCAGAAAACGACCTAACTGAAATGGAATCAAGAAAACTGCTAGATACAGAGTTCAAAACAATGATTATAAGGATGCTTAAAGATCTTAATGAGAGCTTCAAGGAACCTAGTGAAAATTTCAAGGAACTTAGTGAGAACATCAAAGACATGAAAAGGTAGCTATCAGAAATGAAGGATAAACTAACTGAAACGAAGAATACTTTACAGGGAATCAACAGTACAATATAGGATGTCGAGAATCAAGTCAGCAATTTGGAATACGAGGAAGCAAAAAAACACCCAATCCGAAGAGAAAAAAGAAAAAATAATTTTAAAATATGAATATAGTGTAAGGAGCCTCTGGGACAACTTCAAGCATACCAACATTTTCATCATGGGGGTGCCAGAGGGGTACAGAGGGAGCAAGAAATTAAAAATCTTTTTGAAGAAATAATGACAGAAAACTTCCCCTACCTGGTGAAAGAAATAGACTTACAAGTCCAGGAAGCACAGAGTCCCAAATAAGAGGAAACCAAAGAGACCCATACCAAGACACATCATAATTAAAATGCCAAGGGTTAAAGACAAAGAGAGAATCTTTCAAAGCAGCAAAAGAAAAGCAGTTAGTTACCTACAAGGGAGAGCCCATACCACTGTCAGCTGATTTCAAAACAGAAACTTTGAAGGCCAGAAGGGAGTGTCAAGAAATCTAATGAACACAATAAATTGATGAATAGACTAGAACCCTGGGATGGGGCGAGATCCAGGTGGAGGAGGGCAATGGGAGGGGAAAGGTGGTGGAATATCTGTAATATTCTCAATAAAAGAGATTTTAAAAATAAATTTGAAAATATAGAAATGAAGAGGGTTAAAATTAGTGAACAGTGAGATTAAATAATTTTAGTTTCTTGTTTGGGGGAAGAAATCTAAGAATTATTTTATTTGCAGTACTCTGTGGAGCAGGGTAGAAATATATTGAAATTAAAATAAAGGAAAGTTTGACATGATTTACAATATTACCACTTTGGAAATGAATACCTAATGTCAGATAAAAGGCAAAATTATTGATTGATGAGTTCAAGAAATGGGGGTCAAGAATATTGAAAGAAGGGACATCTATATGGATATTGACATCAGCCAGATATATGATAAGAATGGCGTTATCTCCAACAGAGAGTTAAAAGTTAAAATATTGACTAAATGAAGACCATGAACTGGAGAGTTCATAGGTGACTACAATAATCAGGCATATTGAGTACTATGGTCTGCTGACATATGATTTAATGATAGGAATGTCTAATGGACAAAGAGAGAAAAAAAAGTATTTGAAAGCCTCAAGGAGGACATATTGCATTTCTTGACCTAATCAGATGAAAAGTATGGAAAGTAGCTAAGAGTTTTTGAAACAAGAGAAGAGATTTTCCAAGGAGAGAGCCAATTTTTAATTAGATTAAGAGGGCAAAAAAGACATTTATTATAGAGTTTCATAATATAGATTATTTTTCAGTCAAATAAGCATATTGTATAGATTTCAGCATAGAAGAGGGATATAGGGTCATAAACAAGGAAGATAATGCAGACCTTGATGGGTGTTTGAGTGCATTAGATGACGGGTGACCTGAAAGTCTTGACCTTCATGTGGTGATTTAAATAATCCAAAATGAAGGACAAAAATGTGATGAGGCTGGTGTTCTTAAAGCTGAAAAATTTGGTAACTTGTAAATATAGCAATACTGGGTGACATGTGAGTCTTGCCAAGAGAGCCCTTAGTCCTAGAGCCTCTGTTGACTCCTTGCTTGTAGATACGTGACAACCAAAGAAGTGGTAAAGGGAGTTAATCTGGAAATATCAGGGTCCTAGTAACATCCACTAATAGAGGGAACGAAGCCAGTTGATGTGGTAGCCTTACGCATATAATCTAAGAAAGTGGAAAAGAATGTAACTAATGCATTCAACCTCTGACTTGATAACTTTTCAGTGATAATCTTCATACTAAACATAAAAATTCAAAAAAGGAGGAGAGCAAGTATGAAAAGCTTCTGTGGGAATTTGTTCTAAATGGGAGCAAAAAAATAGAATAAGAGCTGGAGATACATGTGATTCATATATGTAAATATAATCTTTCCAAGATAATGAGATATATAATTCATATTATTTTTCACAAGAGAGTGAGAGAGAGTGACCATTGTTGAATTTGCTAACTAAAGAGCAACTGAGTGCAAACCTTAAAATTCCTCTATGAGATCAATTATTTGAAGTAAATATAAAGGGCACCAGAGAATGTGCTAACTAACTAGCACTGTTTCTTGGTACAGCACAGAAGAGATAAAAGACTACTAAAAACATTTGAGTATGTGTGCCTGAATCTCAACTCATTTCTTCCATTGACAAGTTTGGGAAAGAAGGAACAAAGCAAAACTATAAAAATAATGATTTAAAGACAGGCACTCTGCTGGTTATGTATGTTTGTGTATCTGCTGGTTTAGTTTTCTCCTCTATGGAGTTAATGGATCATTCAGCTGTCTTTGACTGTGTAGATGGGCAGTGCATGTAATAGTCATCTAGATTTTTGCCTCCATAAAGCGGGAAAATACGTTCTGTTGTGATAGTTGTTTCTGTCACTATGAATTTTTGGTGAGTTTTCTACCTTAATAGCAATACTCTTTTTATATGAAACACCACAATATGTTTATTTTACAGATACATTCAAGAACTTATTATGATTATCAATTGCTCAAAATAATCCAAGGCTTAAAATATGCATAATTTTACTTAACTAAAATCAGTTATATTTTTATATTTTCATATTGCACACTGACATCGCTATTTCTTCTGCCCTCTGCTGATGGGATCTGCTTACATGAATACAAAGCTTGCTGTCTCTCTTGTTTACCAGTTAAGTTAGGAAGATAATTTTTATTTTCTATTAAAGCTAAATCATGCAAGTTTATTTTATTTTTCATAATTATATAAATTTTATATAAAATTGATGTGTCTAGAGAATCACAATTATGAAGAAAATCATAATTGGGTTAAATATATTTTCTACTCTTTTCTCATACCTAACAAACATTAAAAGCTCTATAAATGACATCACAGTTACATTTCAAATCACTTTTTGTAATTTGGTAATCAGACATATGTTTTAAAATCAAGATACAATAGTAAAAAGAAAACAATAGATTAAGGCAATATTTTGTGCTTGTCATGTAGACTGGGTAGATTGTAATTTATAATCTATTGGATTTCACATTTCTAACCTTGAACTAAGAAACAAAATGAAAGATGAAGTAGGGCATGCAAGCTCTTTTTTCTATATAGCAGACACCTTGAGTGACTTTTATAAAAAGAGGTATTTTGTTCTCTATGGACTTTATGTTTGTTCTCTTATTTACAGTTATTTTTCAGTTCTATATCTTCTTTAGCCTTCATTTTTTTTGTGGTAACTTGGTAGAATATTTTTCTGCCATTAAAAAAAAAAATAAAGAACCTTTTACTCTATAAAAAATAGCACTTTTCTTACAAGGATGGTGCCTCCAGCAAAAAATAAGCCTGTATTTTGAGGCTATGTTTAAAAAAAATCTCTAATGTTCAAAAGACTTAGTTTTAGTATGCTCATGTGTTTTAAAGTGACTTATAAATTTTCTGTAAAGTTGAAAATAAAGCTAAATGTATAAATAAATTTCTATCAAGATTTCAGTCGTAGCCCTTTTAGCATACAAATATGATTTTAAATCCCAGTTCTGCAAGTATCTATGTCTTTATTCTTTGACAAGTTATTTTTTTTCTCTAGCCCTCAATGTTCTCCTTGATAAAACAGAGATGATAATGTCTACCCCAGTGAACTGTTACAACAATTTAATAAAATCATACAAGTAAATTGTATGTGATAGATTTAGCTACATTATGAGCATTTTAGAAATATATTCACTTTAATAACAAAAAAAAATAGATACTAAATTAGGGCAAGATAATCTTAAGAAGCCAAGACAGGATTAGACATATAACATATGGCATAAAAGTTGTATATCCATATTGCCTACTCAGTTATATCTGAATGAATTTGTATTTAAAATTAATTCTTTAAAAGACTACAAGAGAAATTATATCAAACACAGTATTATTTTAATAAAATATTGAGCATTATCAAGATTAGCCTTTTCTTGAGCAGAGAGGTTGACTTTACATCCCAACTGCTAAGAAGATGGATTAGGTTTTTGATGATATAGACAAGTATGAAACACCACAAATTTGTTTATTTAACATATATACTCGAGAACTTACTATGTCTTAGGCATTATGTCATGTAGTGTATATATACTGGGGAATGAAACAGGCATAATCTATTCCTTTTAACATTTAGTTTGATGGAACTCAGGATATAGAGATAAATAAAAATGAATTAATTAAAAATTAATATAAGTTCCCTGATTAAAAGTGGAAAAGGCTGAGGTAGAGATTAATAGGATGAGAGAGCACAGGGTTTCTTAGAGTATTCAACGTAGACAGAGGTCATATGAAATATATATAATCAAAGGATGAGGAAAAGCAGGCCATGTATAGAAAGAAAAATGGGAAGAGTGAATACAAAGATCTAAAATACATGAGTTTGGGTGCTTTAGGCATTGAAAGCAAATCAATTTTCTGCGGTACATTAAAGAAGGAAGTCATTTGAAAAGATGCTGGAAAGGTAAGGAGAGAAAATCATGCAGTGCCTTACACACCCTGTTAAGAAATTTGCATTTTATTTCCAGGGCCATGGAAAGTCATTGGTTGTTTTTAATCAGCAAAATAAGATTAGATTTATATTTTGCAAGGATCACTTTGACTATTACATGAAAGATAGTTTTAATGTCTGTACTATGCTTTGAAAATACTTAGATATTATTTTTATTGTTTACACTATTACATATGTTTGCATTCCTCTTGCCACACACACACACACTTTGCTCACCTCCACCCAGCCCTAGGCCACCCTTCCCTCTGGCCAACCTCACACTGTTGTCTGTATCTATGGGTTATGCATGTATGATCTTTGGCTAATCCCTTCACCTTCTTTCATCCAACCCCTCCTCCCCACTCCCTTCTGCCATCTGTCAGTCTGTTCCATATATCCATGACTCTGTTTCTATTTTGTTAGTTAGATTATCTTTTCCATTAGTACCCACATATAAGTGAGATTATATGGTATTTGTCTTTCTCTGACTGGCTCATTTTAATTAGCATAATAGTCTCCAGGTCCATTCATGCTGTCGCAAAATGTAAGAGTCCCTTCTTTTTTACAGCTGCATAATGTTCCATTGTGTAAATGTACCATCACAATTTTATCCACTCATCTACTGATGGGCACTTGGGCTGTTTCCAGATCTTGGCTATTGTATGCTATGAACATAGGAGTGCATATATTTTTTTCTGATTAGTGTTTCAGGATTCTTTGGATATATTCCTAGAAGTGGGATCACTTGGTCAAAAGGCAGTTCCTTTTTTATTTTTATTTTTTTTAGGAAACTCCATACTTTTTCCCCAGAGTGGTTGGAATAGTCTGTATTCTCACCAATAGTGCATGAGGGTTCCCTTTTCTCACATCCTTGCAAGCACTTCTTGTTTCTTGATTTATTGATGGTAGCCATTCTGGCAGGTGTGAGATAATATCTCAATATGATTTTAATTTGTATCTGATGATTAGTGATGTTGAACATTTTTTCATATGTTTATTAGCCATCTGAATGTCCTGCTATGAGAAGTGTCTATTCAGGTCCTTTGCCCATTTTTAATCAGATTATTTGTCTTCATGGTGTTGAGTTGTATGAGTTCTTTATATATTTTGAAAATTAACCCCTTATTAGATGTATCATTGGCAAATATGTTCTCCTATAAAGTCAGTTCCCTTTCCTTTTTGTTGCTTTCTTTTGCTGTGCAGAAGCTTTTTAGTTTGATGTAGTACCATTTATTTTTTCCTTTGTTTCCATTTCCCTAGGAGATATATCAGCAAAAATATTGCTATTGATATTTTACTGCCCATGTTTTTATGGTTTAACAAATTATATATTTTATCTTTTTTGAGTTTATTTTTTCTTGTGTATGATGGCAGTTGGTGGTCTAGTTTCATTTTTTTGCATGTAGTTGTCCAATTATCCAACATGATTTATTGAAGTGACTCTTTGGTTTTTTTTTTTCCATTGTATGCTCTTGCCTGCTTTGTGAAATATTAATTGACCATAAAATCATAGGCTTATTTCTGTGCTTTCTATTCCATTTTATTGATCTATATACCTTTTCTTATGCCAGTACAGGCTGTATTTATTATAATGGCCGTATACACTGAGTGGCCAGGTTATTAGGACCAGCCAGATTATTATGACCACCCTATCAGTACTTAATTGACACTTCCAAAAATACTGAATATTGAAAACTTCCTAAGAAAATACTCTCAAGGTTTTATTATTATTATTATTATTATTTGCATAACTAATTCACTTTATTGTACTGATGGGGTGGTCATAATAATCTGGCCAGTCATAATAATCTGGCCACTCAGTGTAGTATCATTCTATATCAGGTATTGTAATATGTACCTCCAACTTTTCCTTCTTTCTCAAGATTGCTGAGGCTAATTGGTGTCTTTTTTTGTTCCATGTAAGTTTTTGACATATTTGCCATAAAATCATAGGCTTATTTCTGTGCTTTCTATTCCATTTTATTGATCTATATACCTTTTCTTATGCCAGTACAGGCTGTATTTATTATAATGGCCGTATACACTGAGTGGCCAGGTTATTAGGACCAGCCAGATTATTATGACCACCCTATCAGTACTTAATTGACACTTCCAAAAATACTGAATATTGAAAACTTCCTAAGAAAATACTCTCAAGGTTTTATTATTATTATTATTATTTGCATAACTAATTCACTTTATTGTACTGATGGGGTGGTCATAATAATCTGGCCAGTCATAATAATCTGGCCACTCAGTGTAGTATCATTCTATATCAGGTATTGTAATATGTACCTCCAACTTTTCCTTCTTTCTCAAGATTGCTGAGGCTAATTGGTGTCTTTTTTTGTTCCATGTAAGTTTTTGACATATTTGTTCTAGATCTGTGAAATATGCCATTGATATCTTAATAGTAATTATGTTGAATTTACAGATGCTTAGGATAGAATGGATATTTTAATTATGTTAATTCTTTTAATCCATGAGCATAGTATATATGCTTCCACTTATTTGTGTCTTCCTCAATTTCTTTCTTCAATGTCATATAGTTTTCCGAGTACTTTTACTTCCTTGGTTAAATTTATTCCTAAGTTCCCGATAGTAAATGGGATTGTTATCTTAGTTTCTCTTTCTGATAGTTCATTATGGGGGTATAAAAATGCCATCAATTTCTGGATGTTTATTTTGTATCCTACAACCTTGCCAAATTCATTGATTAGTTTCCTGGTGGAGTCTTTAGGGTTTTCTATGTATAATATCATGTCATCTGTGAATAATGACAATTTTACTTTCTCCTTTCCTATTTGGATGCCTTTTTTTTCTTCTTCTTGTCTGATCGCTGTGGCTAGGACTTCCAGTACTATGTTGAATAAGAATGGTAAAAGCAGACATACCTGACTTTTTCCTGATCGTAAGGGAAATGGTTTTAGTTTTTGCCCACTGAGTATGATTTTGGCTGTAAGTTTTTCATCTATGGCCTTTATTGTGTTGAGGTATGATCCCTCTATTCCCACGTTGCAGAGAGTTTTTATCATAAATGGGTGCTGGATTTTATTGAATACTTTTTTCTGCATCTATTGATATAGTCACTTGATTTTTATCTTTCATTTTGTTTATGTGATGTGTCACAATAACTGATTTGCAAATATTGTACCAACATTGTATCCCAGGAATAAATCCCACTTAACCATCATGTATGATCTTTTTAATGTATTGCTGGAACTGGTTTGCTAATGTTTTGTTGAGGATTTTATAATATATATTCATCAATAATATTGACCTATAATTTTTTTTCTTTGTAGTGTTTTTATTTGGCTTTGGAATTAGGATAATGCTGGCCTCATAAAAAGAACTTGGAAGTCTTCCTTCCTCTTGAATATTTTGGAGTAGTCTTAGAAGCTGAGGTGTTAGTTCTCTTTGAATATTTGATAAAATTTGCCTGTGAAGCCATCCGGTTCAGGACTTTTGTTTGATGGGAGTTTTGTTGATTACTGTTTCAATTTCATTAGTTATAATCAGTCTAATCAGGTTTTCTGATTTTTTTTTTCTGATTCAGCTTTTGAAGATTGTGTTTTGTAGGAATTTATTCATTTAGCCAAGGTTTTCTAATTTATTGGCATATAGTTTTCATAGTATTTTCTTACAATTTTCTATATTTCTGTGATGTTGGTTGTTACTGCTCTTTTATTTCTCATTTTATTTATTTATTTATTTATGTATCTATTTATTTATCTTATTTTTTCCTTGATGAGTCTAGTTAAAAGTTTGCTAAATTTGTTTATCTTTTATTTATTTTTATTTTTAGTCTCTATGTAATTTATTTCTGGTTTGGTCTTTATTATTCCTTTCTTCTACTTTGGGTTTTGTTGTTTTTTCTAGTTCTTTTAGATGTAGGGTTAAATTGTTTATTTGAGATTTTTCTTGCTTCTTGAGGTAGGCCTGCAATGCTATAAACTTCTCTCTTAGGACTGCTTTCACTGTTTCCCATAGATTTTGGTTGCTGTGTGGTTGTTTTCAGTTAATTTTTTTATTTTTTCCTTCATCTCTTTGTTAACCCATTCATTGTCTAATAACATGCTGTTTAGCCTCCATGTGTTTGAATGTTTTTGAGAGTTTTTTTTATTGTAGTTTTCTAGTTTCATGCAATTACGGTCCATGAAGATACTTGTATAAATGGTCCAATCAAAAGACATAAGGTAGCTTAATGTAGGAGAAAATATGACCCATATATACCTTGTCTACAAGAGAACCACCTCAGAACAAAAGATTCACAAAAGCTGAAAGTGAAGGTATGGAAAAATGTTACATGCAAATGGAAACAACTAAAAAAAGCTGTGGTAGCAATGCTTATATCTGATAAAATTGACTTTAAAACAAAGGCTATATAGTAAGAGACAAAGAAAGTCACTACATAATACTAAAGAAATTGATCCAAAAGTGGATATAACCCTTGTAAACATATATGTGCACCTAAGTATATAAATAATATCTTGGTGGACTTTATTGGAGATATCAAGAGCAAAACAGTCATAGTAGGATTTAATACCCAATTGTCATTGATGGATAGATCTACCATACAAAAAAAAGAAAAGAAAAGAAAATCAACAAGGAAACAGCAACCTTAAATGACACACTAGATCAGATTAATTAATTGATAATTACAGAAGATTTCACCCTAAAGCTGCAGAATGTACATTATTCTCAAGTTCACCTGGAACATTCCCAAAGATAAACCACATTAGGACACAAATAAGTTTTAACAAATTCAAGAATATACTTAGAAACTGACAAAATGATTTGTGAGTGTGTGTGTATGTGTGTAAACTGACATCACACTACAAAACAGGGAGAGTATTTTGTTTGTTGAAAACTTTGGTGCCTAAATCAGTAATTCCCACTCCTGGAAGGGCTAGTTAACATCTTAAATACAGTAATCAGGTGTCTATACTGTAGAGGTGATTCTGCCTAGCCCTTCAGGTGAAGCTAAGCTATCTAAGTCTATAGCGGATAATTATTTTTAATATTTTTTTAATTTAAAGAAGTTTTTTAAACTGTAAAATGCTTTGCTCATTTTAAAATTACATTTCATGAAATAAGCCAGTCAGAGAAAGATATATATCATATGATCTCACTCATTTGTGTAATATAATGAACAACATAAACTGATGAATAAAAATAGATATAGGGACATAGAAGCATCCAACAAACCATCACATCTCAGAGGGAAGATAGGGGAGGGGGAGGGTAAGAGATCAACCAAAGGACTTATATGCATCCATATAGACATAACCAATGGACACAACAGTGGGGGCTGAGGGCATGTGCTGGGGGGCAGGAGAAGATGGGAAAAGGTCAATAGGGGAAAAGGGAGATACAGTGGGGCCTTGACTTACGAGTGTCCCGACTAACGAGTTTTTCGAGATACGAGCAGTCTCTCGGCTGATTTTTTGCTTTGAGTTGCAAGCTAAAATTCGGGTTACGAGTCACCTTCAGATACCCCACCCGCTAGTTGGCGCAGCGAATGTCACAGTGAACGCCACAACATCAGCCCAATATCAAGTGTCTCACTCGTTCACTGTTGATTTGACATACGAGTAATTTGAGTTACAAGCTCCATCACAGAACAAATTAAACTCGTAAGTCAAGGCCCCACTGTATATGTAATACTTTCAACAATAAAGAATTAAAAAAATTAAAACTAGAACTATCATATGAGCCAGTAAGCCACTTCTGGGTATTTATCTGAAGAAAACAAAAACACTAATTCAAACCAGAGGTATTGAAACATGGAACAGACTGACAAATCTCAGAGGGAAAGGGGGAGGGTGGTGGGGAGAGATTAACTAATAATCTCATATGCATACATGAATTACCTATGGACACAGAAAATAGGGTGGTGAAGGCCTGGGGTGGGGTGGGATCTGGGTGAAGGGGGCCAATGGGGGGAAAATAGGAGGACATCTGTAATACTCTCAACAATAAAGATTTTCAAAATGAAATAAATAAATAAATAAAATTGCATTTCTGATTTCTTCCAGAAATTTAAGCATTGGAAAGTAGTAATTTTTCTTTATTAAAACCAGATTCTCAGACTATATCAAAAAATTCAAGAGGAAAGCACACTTCCAAGTCCATTCTATGAAGCCAGCATTACCTTAATCCCAAATTCAGATAAAGACACTACAAAGAAAGAGAATTACAGGCCAGTATCACTGATGAACATACATGCTAACATCCTCAACAAAATTCTAGCAAATAGGATCCAGAATTACATTAAAGAGAATATACAACATGACCAAGTGGGATTTAATTCCAGGAATGCAAGGTTGGCACAATATCTACAGGTCAATAAACATGATACATCACATAAATAAATTGAGAGACAAAAATCACATAATCATATCAATTGAT
>NW_005367809.1:1575901-1577632 GCF_000412655.1 Myotis brandtii | reverse complement strand
TGAGACACGTGATGCTGGGCTGATGTTGTGGCGTTCACTGTGACGTTCGCTGCGCCAACTAGCAGTGGGGTATCTGAAGCTGGCTCGTAACCCGAATTTTAGCTCGCAACTCAAAGCAAAAAATCAGCCGAGAGACTGCTCGTATCTCGAAAAACTCGTTAGTCGGGACACTCGTAAGTCAAGGCCCCACTGTATATGTAATACTTTCAACAATAAAGAATTAAAAAAATTAAAACTAGAACTATCATATGAGCCAGTAAGCCACTTCTGGGTATTTATCTGAAGAAAACAAAAACACTAATTCAAACCAGAGGTATTGAAACATGGAACAGACTGACAAATCTCAGAGGGAAAGGGGGAGGGTGGTGGGGAGAGATTAACTAATAATCTCATATGCATACATGAATTACCTATGGACACAGAAAATAGGGTGGTGAAGGCCTGGGGTGGGGTGGGATCTGGGTGAAGGGGGCCAATGGGGGGAAAATAGGAGGACATCTGTAATACTCTCAACAATAAAGATTTTCAAAATGAAATAAATAAATAAATAAAATTGCATTTCTGATTTCTTCCAGAAATTTAAGCATTGGAAAGTAGTAATTTTTCTTTATTAAAACCAGATTCTCAGACTATATCAAAAAATTCAAGAGGAAAGCACACTTCCAAGCCCATTCTATGAAGCCAGCATTACCTTAATCCCAAAACCAGATAAAGACACTACAAAGAAAGAGAATTACAGGCCAGTATCACTGGTGAACATAGATGCTAACATCCTCAACAAAATTCTACCAAATGGGATCCAGCATTACATTAAAGAGAATATACAACATGACTAAGTGGGATTTATCCCAGGGATGCAAGGCTGGCACAATATCTACAGGTCAATAAACATGATACATCACATAAATTGAGAGACAAAAATCACATAATCATATCAATTGATGCAGAAAAGGCATTTGACAAAATCCAACACCCTTTCCTGATAAAAACTCTCAGCAAAATGGTAATGGAGGGATTATACCTCAAAATAATAAAAGCCTTATATGACAAACCTACAGCCAACATCATACTCAATGGGCAAAAACTAAAACCATTTTCCCTAAGAACAGGAATAAGACAGGGCTGCCCACTTTCCCCACTCCTGTTTTACATAGGACTGGAAGTGCTAGCCATAGCGATAAGACAAGAAGAAGAAATAAAAGGCATACAAATTGGAAAAGAAGAAGTAAAATTGTCATTATTTGCAGATGACATATTATATTTAAAAAACCCTCAAGTCTCCATCAAAAAAACTACTAGAACTAATAAATGAACTCAGCAATGTAGCAGGATACAAAATTAACACCTATATCAAAAAATTCAAGAGGAAAGCACACTTCCAAGCCCATTCTATGAAGCCAGCATTACCTTAATCCCAAAACCAGATAAAGACACTACAAAGAAAGAGAATTACAGGCCAGTATCACTGGTGAACATAGATGCTAACATCCTCAACAAAATTCTACCAAATGGGATCCAGCATTACATTAAAGAGAATATACAACATGACTAAGTGGGATTTATCCCAGGGATGCAAGGCTGGCACAATATCTACAGGTCAATAAACATGATACATCACATAAATTGAGAGACAAAAATCACATAATCATATCAATTGATGCAGAAAAGGCATTTGACAAAATCCAACACCCTTTCCTGATAAAAACTCTCAGCAAAATGGTAATGGAGGGA
>NW_005367809.1:1574898-1575558 GCF_000412655.1 Myotis brandtii | reverse complement strand
GTTTTTTTTTTTTTTTAATATAGACTAGTGGCCCTGGTGCATGAAATTCATGCACATTAAAAGGGGATTAATTAGAGGAAATATTCTAATATTGCTATTTGCCCTTTCTCTATAATAGAAGTGTCAGAGATGAAAGAAAATTAGTAAAATGTATATGAAAATCTCCCTCCTGTCAGAGTCTGGGGCTTGCCATGGAACCCAGAGTCAAGTCCCCACCCACCCACGTGCTTCAAATCACGCGAGACCCAGACCTAACCTGCCCCACCGCTGTCAAGCCCTGAAGGGCTGAGGTGCAGCCTCAGGTCCTTCATTAAGACCCACAGGGTGAGGAGGCACAGCCTCAGGTCCCTCGTCAAGCTCCACCAGGAAGGGGGCACGGCCTCAGGTCCCTCGGCCCAGCCTCATGTCCCCTGGTCCCAGCACGAGGGCATGACTCCCATTTGTATATTAGCTCTTTATTATATAGGATAATGAACTCACAGAAAGAGAAACTAAAAAAAAACAACCCCATTTACCATTGCAACAAAAAAATTAAAATACCTAGGAATTGAAATACCTAGGAATACATTTAACCAAGGAGGTAAAGGACCTGTACTCAGAAGATTACAGGACACCCGAAAAAAGAGATAGAGGAAGACATAAACAAATGGAAGAATATAC
>NW_005367809.1:1572150-1574719 GCF_000412655.1 Myotis brandtii | reverse complement strand
CCACTGTTCTCAAAACTGCCTGGTACTGGCACAAGAACAGACATATCGACCAACGGAACAGAACAGAGAACCCAGAAATCAACCTAAGTCATATGCTCAATTAATATTTGACAGAGAAGGCAAGAGCATACAATGGAGTCAAGACAATCTCTTCAATAAATGGTGTTGGGAAAATTGGACAGATAATATGCAAAAAAGTGAAACCAGACCACCAACTTACACCATACACAAAAATAAACTCAACATGGATAAAAGACTTAAACGTAAGATGGGAAACCATAAAAATCTTAGAAGAACCCATAGGCAGCAAAATATCAGACATATGTCATAGCAATATCTTTACCTATACAGCTCCTAGGGTGCCGGGGTTCTTGTCCCAGCATCAAGAAGGGTTCCAGAAATCTGGAGAAGGCTGTGTGTAGATTAAATAAGAGTCCGAAGACAAAGCATAATTTTGAAAGGCATTTGGGGATCAGAGGAGCTTAGCTAAAGGAGCTAAGTTCTAAGGTCTAAGGTCCTAAAGTCTAAGGTCTTAAAGTCTCCTCATCCCAGGACCCCATGCTTTTTATTAACACAACTTGTCCTGAGGCAAAGCAGAGATAAACACTTCAAAGTGTATACACAAGCATTGTCAGAATGGGGGAATTAGCCTATGGCTGTTCAGGTGTTTGGCCAGTAGGAGGCAATAACATGTAGATTAAGATGCCCTTTGCTGTCTGGCAGCAAACAATAATCCCTTCTCAGGTTTGGAGAAATGCCTTTAGCCATTCCCAGATGCAGCCCTGCTGTCATGCTGGAATTGGTCTCCAGCACTAGGGCAATAGAGACTAAGGAGAAAATAAACAAATGAGAATACATCAAAATAAAAAGCTTCTGCACAGTAAAAGAAACCATCAACAAAACAACAAGAAAGCTCACTGCATGGGAGAACATATCCGCCAATGCTATTTTAGATAAAGGTTTAATCTCCAACATTTACAGGGAACTCATACAACTTAACAAAATGAAGATAAACAATCCAATCTAAAAATGGGCAAAGGGCCTAAATAGACACTTTTTGAAAGAGGACATACAGAAAGCCAAGAGACATATGAAAACATGCTCAAAGTCACTAATCATCCGAGAGTTGCAAATCAAAATGAGAATGAGGTACCATCTCACACCTATCAGAATAGCTATCATCAACAAATCAACCAATGACAAGTGCGGGCGAGGATGTGGAGAAAAAGGAACCCTCGTTCACTGCTGGTGGGAATGCAGACTGGTTCGGCTACTATGGAGAACAGTATGGTGTTTCCTCAAAAAATTAAAAATGAAACTCCCATTTAACCCAGTAATCCCACCAATCAGAAAGGATATATGCACCCCTATGTTCATAGCAGCACAATTTACAATAGCTAAGAGTTGGAAACAGTCTAAGTGCCCATCAGCAGATGAGTGGATTAGAAAACTGTGGTACATCTACATCATGAAATACTACACTGCTGTAAAAAAGAAGGAATTATTACCATATTAATAACAGCGTGGGTGAACAGCGTGGGTGAAACTGGAGAGCATTATGCTAAGCAAAACAAGCCAGTCAGAGAAAGATAAATATCACATGATCTCACTCATTGGTGGAATATAATGAACAACATAAACTGATGAACAAAAATAGAACCAGAGACATAGACTGTCCAGCCTATGAGGGAAGGTGGGGGGTGATGGGGTAAGAGATCAACCAAAGGACATGTATGCATGCATATGAGCATAACCAATGGACACAGATGGGAGGTGGGGGGTGAGGGCATATGCTGGGAGGTACAGATGGCCAGGGAGAGATCAATGGGGAAAAAAAGACTTATGTAATACTTTAAACAATAAAGAATTTAAATTAAAATAAATAAATAAAATGGGAAAAAACAGTTGCATTTTAAAATAGTTACTTGACAGAATTTATAATATTTACCTTTATTCATTAATTAATATTTCCATTTACTTTCTTCACAGAATTCTAGGAAAATTTAATATATTTAGTTGGATTGTTTATTGAACATCTTGTTATGCTGTTCTGTCATAGAGATTATATGCAAATTGAAAGTTTTTTTTTTAATATATTTTATTGATTTTTTTTACAGAGAGGAAAAGAAAGGGATAGTTAGAAACATCGATGAGAGAGAAACATTGATCAGCTGCCTCCTGCACACCCCCTAATGGGGATGTGCCCGCAACTAAGGTACATGCCCTTGATCGGAATCTAACCTGGAACCCTTCAGTCCGCAGGCCGATGCTCAAGCCATTGAGCCAAACCGGTTAGGGCAAATTGAAAGTTTTTTTAAGTGTTAACATTTTTTTTCTCCTTTTATTTAGGATTGCAAGCAGAAAAAGATAAATTCCAATTTACTTCTGAAATCAACATTTTACCTTCAGTAAAAAAGGAACATATAATAAAAGGTAATTTTGTGTTTAATTTATATATCCTATCTAATAAAAGAGAAACACGGTAATTAGCGTACGACCGCTACCCTTCCCATTGGCTAATCAGGGCGATATGCAAATTAACTGCCAGCCAAGATGCCGGTTAACCACC
>NW_005367809.1:1571057-1572091 GCF_000412655.1 Myotis brandtii | reverse complement strand
TAAAAATGGGCAAAGGGCCTAAATAGACACTTTTTGAAAGAGGACATACAGAAAGCCAAGAGACATATGAAAACATGCTCAAAGTCACTAATCATCCCAGAGATGCAAATCAAAACAACAATGAGATACCATCTCACACCTGTCTGAATGGCTATCATCAACATATCAACAATTGACAAGTTTTGGCGAGGATGTGGAGCCAAAGGAACCCTCCTGCACTGCTGGTGGGAATGCAGACTGGTTCGGCTACTATGGAGAACAGTATGGTGTTTCCTCAAAAAATTAAAAATGAAACTCCCATTTAACCCAGTAATCCCACCAATCAGAAAGGATATATGCACCCCTATGTTCATAGCAGCACAATTTACAATAGCTAAGAGTTGGAAACAGTCTAAGTGCCCATCAGCAGATGAGTGGATTAGAAAACTGTGGTACATCTACATCATGAAATACTACACTGCTGTAAAAAAGAAGGAATTATTACCATATTAATAACAGCGTGGGTGAACAGCGTGGGTGAAACTGGAGAGCATTATGCTAAGCAAAACAAGCCAGTCAGAGAAAGATAAATATCACATGATCTCACTCATTGGTGGAATATAATGAACAACATAAACTGATGAACAAAAATAGAACCAGAGACATAGACTGTCCAGCCTATGAGGGAAGGTGGGGGGTGATGGGGTAAGAGATCAACCAAAGGACATGTATGCATGCATATGAGCATAACCAATGGACACAGATGGGAGGTGGGGGGTGAGGGCATATGCTGGGAGGTACAGATGGCCAGGGAGAGATCAATGGGGAAAAAAAGACTTATGTAATACTTTAAACAATAAAGAATTTAAATTAAAATAAATAAATAAAATGGGAAAAAACAGTTGCATTTTAAAATAGTTACTTGACAGAATTTATAATATTTACCTTTATTCATTAATTAATATTTCCATTTACTTTCTTCACAGAATTCTAGGAAAATTTAATATATTTAGTTGGATTGTTTATTGAACATCTTGTTATGCTGTTCTGTCATA
>NW_005367809.1:1568902-1569890 GCF_000412655.1 Myotis brandtii | reverse complement strand
GATATAGATATAATAGTAGATATAGATGATATAGATATAGATAGATATACACTGAGTGGCCAGATTATTATGACCACCCCATCAGTACTTCATTGGACCTTTTGCCGCCTTCAATACTGTGGCGATTATTCTTGGCATTGACTCCACAAGATGTTGAAAGGTGATGCGAGGAATCTGACACCATGCCTGATGAATAGCACTGTCCAGTTCTGTGAGATTTGATGGTTGTGGAACCAACTGCCTGATGGCTCTTTTAACTTCGTCCCACAAATGCTCAATTAGATTGAGATCTGGTGAAAGGAGAAAGTTGTTATGTTAGCCTTCTCCTATTCTCCAAAATTTGTATCACATTTACTGCATCAGGGGGATAGAAAGGAAGAAAAAAGAAGAAAGGAAAGACAAGGGGAATTACTTATCAGTATGTTCAAGTATGTGGTATTAGTGTACTCTTCCTCATACAGAATTTACTGATGTATTGGATGGCATCAGATGATGTTATGAGGGAGAAAAAAATCAAAGAAGAATTCACCTTTCAGATTTAAATATTGACTGGGATGTGAAGTACAGTATAGAGCAGGGGTCCTCAAACTTTTTAAACAGGGGGCCAGTTCACTGTCCCTCAGACCATTGGAGGGCCGGACTATAGTTTTCAAAAAAAAACTATGAACAAATTGCTATGCACACTGCACATATCTTATTTTGAAGTAAAAAAACAAAATGGGAACAAATACAATATTTGTATTTGCATGTGGCCCGCGGGCCATAGTTTGAGGACCACTGGTATAGAGAATATAGTCAATAATATAACAATTATGTGTGATGTCAGATGGGTATGAGACTTATTGGGGTGATTGCTTTATCTACATTAATAAAAGAGAAACATGGTAATTAGCGTATGACCGCTACCCTTCCCATTGGCTAATCAGCATATCCTTATGCAAATTAACTGTCAGCCAAGATGGCGGCCAGCAGCCAGGCAGCTGGAAGC
>NW_005367809.1:1528235-1567879 GCF_000412655.1 Myotis brandtii | reverse complement strand
CCGGGCTGGGGCCCCCCCCTTCCCCCCCCCCCCCCGAGTGCACAAATTTTTGTGCACCGGGCCTCTAGTAAGCTATATAAGGGTCCAATAACTATGTCGTACACCTGGAGCTAATATAACATTGCATGTCAACTGTAATGAAAAATAAATTTTAAAACGTATTTTAAAAAAGGGAAAAAAACATTAAATTGATTTCTTCATCACTCATTCATGCAAGGATTATTTATTATTTCTTCGCTATATTCTAAGTGCTTTTGTAGATATTAGGGAGACTAGAGTGAATCAGACAGAAATTCAGAATAACAACACTACAGAAACAACTTTAGGAGTCAGAGGTTTCAGAAGTTCATTTTGTGGTCCTAAGAATCAACACATTCAAGTGATTTAAGATCAGAAGTTGGGTGTGTGTGACTGCCCAGGAGATGGAATAATTACTTTGGCTCTGCAATTCTGCTTCTAGATCTTTAACTCAGTCAAACATAAATGACTTAAAGAGATAAGGGCAGGAGGTGGATATCCTCAGGCAATTTGCTAAATTATTTATTCCGTAACTACTATTGTTCCAAGCTTATTTTTCTCATGATTCTGCAATCTTGGCTGCTCTAAAATTGATCTTTTTTTAGTCATTTGGATCAGGCTTTTAGAGTTGATATTTTTGATATTTAAAACTCTGCTTTCCTTAAAAGACTGCATCTTGAATTGTTCTCACCTTAATGAACCATGATTTGACCAGGTCTTTGGCCTGGAAATCTACTTAATGTGAGTGGAATTCAAAAAGCTTAGGTGTTCAGCTCTATTGAAAAAGCAATTATCAAAGAAAGGTGTCGCTCAGATTCCATATTTATATCCACTAGTGATTCCGCTGACTTCTTATTTACATGTTCCTCCTCCGGTGATTCTCAACAGGAGGCACACAATTTTTACTGTAAATCCTTATAGTGATAAGTGTGCTCTAAAAGCATTCAGTGGGCAGAGTCCAGGGATGTTAAGTGTCTTGAAATGACAGAGGTATATTCAATAAAGAATGCTCCCACCCTTCAAATTCCAGTACCATTGTAAAACATAAGTGGTATGCTATGTTCTCGTTTAAGTAATTCTATCTTTTGTTTCATTTAATAATAGCTTTTCCTTCTCTGGGTTGCACTGACCCATGGTTTTTGGTAACTTTTCTGAGAGCTGCAATTATCTTTAGTCACTTCAGGTACAATCATATAGAAGACCAAACCTTCCATCTGGATTTATTTAGTGTTAACACTGTAGAAAGAATGGCTCATATGAACTTAGTACTACACCAAGTACTACATCAAGATACAGTCCTTGCCAGCAGGTGTTCACACTATCATGGAAACAATATGATCCATTAATGATACCAGTGTCATAATTACAACAAAACAGCTTGTAATAAGTTTAAAACCCTTTATAAAAGCCTTTCC
This sequence comes from Myotis brandtii, assembly GCF_000412655.1. Lineage (NCBI taxonomy): Eukaryota > Metazoa > Chordata > Mammalia > Chiroptera > Vespertilionidae > Myotis > Myotis brandtii. The sequence continues at coordinate 1,566,446 of NW_005367809.1, read as the reverse complement.
AGTCCCCATACATGCCAATGCTTAAGATCTACTCTTCAGAAGGTACTCAGGGTTGCCAATATTTCAAAATCATAAATTGCACAAAAATATCTAGGCATGTGTCTCCTTGGTATAAAGCAAACACAAAAGCAACAATGGTGGATCTGCAATACAGACCCAGCTTTACCTCTGGGCAACAACTACCTGAGATGGATTTCAGCTCTCTTTGAGGTAATGCATGTCTCCAGTTTGTGACAGTTCTCTTATATCTAGTGTCATCCGCATGTGTCATCTGCCTAATTGCTGGAGGCATTGGAATTTATACCTGCTCTAGATCAGGAACGACAACACATTTTTAAATATTAGTCAGTCCTTTTGATTGATATATTTCTTTATCATTGCATATAAAATTTACACTTTAAACTGTTTGTGAGTCAATACTAGTCAATACTGCTTGATTTCACAGTTTTGAAAATGGGAGAAAGGAATTGGCCCATTTGTCTGAGGCCATAGAAGTGTCATTGAGCAGAGATGTTTATCCCAAATCTGTCTGACTCCAAAATCTACATCTTGCCACCAATCTGCCTTCATTATTACATATGAATTGACTTTTTTTTTAGATATCATAAACATCTGGCCAATCAAAACTACCAATCTTTAGGTGACTCTGATGACTAAAATTAATTTCTTGATACAACACAAAAAGTGCAAATTTCTTACTAAACTTAGCTTTACAAAAGTTATTTGATTTGTAATTATTTTAAATCTATATGTGTTTCATGGGAGAATAAACTTAGCATGTTATGATTTTCCCCATTAGACATAATGATGCCACTTAACTCCCTTTCTTCATTCAACAAATATTGAACACCTACAGTTTATTAGCCACTGTACTAGACACTGAGGGAAGAACATTGAACAAAATCCTCGAAGAAATTAATTACCAGTAGCAGAAATAGACAATGATAAATAATAGAACCTAAATATAGGGTGAAATGCCAGCTAGTGATAGAACCAAATAAAGCATGGTCATGATGGAGTGGTCTGTCTTTAAAAAGTGTGGTCTGGGCAGGACTCTAAGATCAGGTGACATTTCAAAAGAGACCCAGATGGAACAACATTACCAATGGCATGGAATCCTGAAAAGAGACATTGTAAGTAGTGGCACTAGACTTCCTTGAAATGGGAATGTGCTTAGGTGTTGGAACAAGTGTCAAAAGTTCAGTGTGCCTAGAGGGGCAGAATAATACGAATTCAAATCAGCCAGACCACCTGTGAGCAGAATTTGTGCTATTGGTGCAGGATGGGAGCTTCTTTTTCACTCTTGATATTTTCTGTTGAGGGAGATACTGGCTCCCTACTCCTCTCTCTGCTCTCTGTCCCATGAACCACAGGAGAGGAAGAAAGGTTTTCCTGATGTATTCATTTAGAAGAATATTCTGTGCATGCACTGGTTATATCTCCCTCTCTCTGTTTCTTTCATGGAAAATAGTATCTCTGCAGTATGCCCTTTTTTATGTCTCTCTTCCCGGACTAAATGGGGGAAGGTCTGCTTAAACAAGATGTGGATAGGGGTGAAATACTGTAGTGTTAGAGAATGAGCACAAATATCAATGCCAAGATTCCTCTTAGCTTTTCATTATATGTGTGATGAGAAATCAATGTAGGTTTCATTTTTAAAATGATTAGTTTAACCAAAATTATTGAAAGCCAAAAAAATTTCTAGAAAGAAACTCAGAAGCATGCTGAAAGTAGAGAGGCACAAATGTGAAAAGGTGGGTATTCTCTGATTTGGCTACCATGTAATATCTTGGGAAAGTATTAAAAAGGATACTTTCTTTGAAATAAGACTATCACTGTCTCTCTAAAATGGGTTACAGTGTTGGGCACTAGTTCTGTCTAGCATCTTTTGTTGTTGTTGTTAATCCTCACCAGAGGAGATTTTTCCCATTGACTTTTAGAGAGAGTGAAAGGGAGAGGGAGAGACACAGAGAGAGAAACATTGGTGTGAGAGCTGTGAGAGACCCATCGATTGGTTGCCTCTTGCTCATACCCCAACCCTTCCAGGGATTGAGCCTGCAGCTGAGGTACCTGCCCTTGATTGGAATTGAACCCAAGACCCTCAGTCCCGGGGTCAATGCTCTAACTACTGAGAAACTGGCTAGGGCCTAACTTTTACTTGTAATGATTTTTTCTTCTTTAAAGCTTTAAAGAAAGTGTTCTCTTTAGAGAAAGAAAGATAACAGAACTTCAGGGGCATAGATTACCCTCTCCCTGCTACATAAAATGTCATTTCTTTTAGTTACCTGCCACATGCTGAACAGAGTTCCAAACTGTTTAGGAGTTCATTACCTCATGAACTTAACTGAATATAGCTTCATCATGTATCCAGCTCAAATAGCATTCTAAGCATGAGGAAGATAAATGCCTTGTCCATTATGTTTTCAACAATAAGCCCAGAACTTAGTACTATGTCTGGAATATTTAACACATTGTTGCTAGATGAATCAATATTATTGTGTGTTTGTGTGAGAAAGAAATCTGGTTTAGCATCTGTTCCATTGTCTTCACATAATGCATGTATCATAATCTTCATGTGGCAATGAGCTGCTGAATTTTATGTTTAAACTGTAAATTTTGCATATGTAATATTAATGTTTTATATATTTTAGAGGGCTGTGTGGGTATATTAATTTTTGACAAACAGCAATTTCCATGCACATTTAGAACATACATTTTGGAAAAAATGTCTCCCTTAGTGCTGCTTGAAGACATTTCATTTGCTGGCAATAGGAAGCTATTTCCCATAGCACCTTTAACCCATATTCCGTGTTATAAACACAACAGCAGATATGTGTTAACAGTAATTCACAAAAAAAGTCAATTAAATGTTTTAGAAGAGAAACACAAAGAAATGTCTTAGCAGTAAAAATACATGTAAATTAGGTTTGAAAGCAACAGACTATGTTACAGGCTGTAGTCTATTTCAGGGAGCCTTTTTTTTTTTTTCAGCAGTGAATTTACAACATTATTGCCATCCAACATTTTCACATTTAATTTTACAAGTTACCTTTGCTTTATCAATGCATACACTCTGGATAAAACCTGCTTTTCAAGATCCAGGAAAAACCAAGTAATTTCTTGCAAATTTTTTCGCTTCCCTATTTGTTAATACCTGCTTGCTTCTATACATTTGTTCAGGTTTTAATTATTATTTACTTTAAAAATTCAACCTACAACATAATGAATTATTTTCTCTTTAAACCCTACTCCCGTTCCTATGCTGTACTATGAGCTTGCACAAGTTATTGTCAGAGTCGTAGTCACAAAAGTATTCTTTTACCTTATCTCCCACATTCCCAGAATCTTTGTGAAAGCCGAAACAAGATGGTTGGATTTAATGGTCTGTGAAACAAGAAAACAAACAAAATTAAATAATGCTATACTGGTGCTAATAAAATGAAAATAATAACTAAACATTTATACAACAAATAAAAATTGCAATCAGATTGTAATGTTAAAAAATAAAAATAATTAAATTCTCTATATGTTAGTCATGCTATGCATTTATAGAATCACTAGAGGCTCAGTGCATTGATTTGTGCACTGGTGGGGTCCCTCGGCCTGGCCTGTTGGGATCAGTGGACCTCTGTGCCACCACAGTCCGGCCTTATTCGCTAGCTTGTTGGGCTCCAGCCCACCGTCCACATCGATCCCACACAGCACAAAGTAGTGCATGAAGTGGCAGGCGGCGGGGGAGGAACCTGAGCCCAGGCTGGGTGCCATGTCGCTACTACTCATCCCAGCCCCACTGTGCCTGCCGCTGCAGCTACTCGGGCGTGCAGGGTGAGTGTCAGGGAGAGAGGCTTGCACTGCTGCAGCTGCACTCACCAGCCGTCAGCCCAGCATCTGGCTCCCGTCAGTTGAGCAACGCTCCTGCTGTGGGAGCGCACTGACCACCAGGGGGTAGCTCCTGCATTGAGCGTCTGCCCCCTGGTGGTCAGTGCACATCATACTACCGACCGGTCATTCAGTCGACCCTTCATAATGGTCGCTTAGGCTTTTATATATATAGATGTTAGATCTACTAAGATTTTAATTTCATTACAATATTTATACTGGCTTGGTAAAAGAAAACTTTCAATGCAGTTTACTGAATGAGTTTGCTCCAGGCTCTGACAATATCTATCAAACAAGTTTTATTTTTTTTTCTGTCATCTTTTGCTGATCTTTCTTCTCCTCTCTTTATTCTCTTTGCTTTATCTCCCTTCCACATCCTGTCACACTGAGGAATTTCAGGGAGAATCAAATTACTGAATCTAATTTTATCATGGAAAAAAAGAAAGCCTACATTTCTAAGCATAAGGCACTGACATTGACATAATTTTGACCAGTAAATATAATCTTGTGACCAATATTTGTTGCTGATGATTTATCAGACTAAAATTTGGAATCCATCCCTGGCCAGTTTTTCTCAAAGGTTAGAGCATTGGCCTGTGGACTGCAGGGTCTCAGGTTTGATTCCCAGTTAAGGGCACATACCTTGGTCTCAGGTGCCCCAGCCTCTGTGGGGGCATGTGTGGGAGGCAACCAATCGATGTGCCTCTCTCACATTGATGTGTCTCTCTCTCCCCCTCCTCCCTCCCTTCCACTCTTTCTCTAGAAATCAATGGAAAAAAACATATCCATATATACATAACCCATTGACACAGACAATAGTGTGGTGAAGGCCTGGGGCAGTAGGAGGGGAAAGGCAAGAGGGATCTATAGGGGAAAATTGGGATATCTGTAATACTTTCAACAATAAATATAAATTTTAAAATTTTTAAAAGTAAAAAAAAAATCCTTGGGTAAGGATTTTAAAAAATAATAATAAAATAAAATAAAAATTGGAATCCATTACATGTGTTGTTGTTTTTTTTCATATCAGGAAAAGAGTTATATGAGTTAATCACAAGATACTAATTTCAAAATATTTACAGAATTATATTTTGAGAACATTAAAAATCTTAAAGGTTATATAGTCTTATCATTTGTTAAAGAGAAAAGAGATCCTAGAAATATCTTTGAGTTGTCACATGATAGAGTTTGAGAACTTTAAACATTATATAGAATTTTATTACAACTCTTTTACTCCATAAAGAAGCAACTGAAGACTAGACATGTTAAATATTTTGTTGTAAATTATTCTGCAAGTAATGTGTAAACTGGCCCTAGAACCCTATGTCTGTCCAAACATTTTATTATAAATAAAATGTTTTGAGGACAGTTATATTTTTAAAAGACAAATATATATTACAAATATATTTCTAAAAACATAAGTAACATATAAAAATTCTCTAAAATTATTAATTCAGATGATATCATAGTTCATGCTTAGCGTTTTTCTTTTTGACAACAATATTTTGCATTAATAAGACAAACTTCACTTTTCTATCACCTGGGAGACACAGCTTTTTGCATTTTCCTCAGGAGGCATCATCAGATACAACATACTTTAAGTATTGGCTTATTTGGGTCTTGAATTCACATCTTCTATGTTTCATTCTGAATTATGTTGACACTTGGGCAATCTCAGGCAGTAATGGAGATTTTCAGAATGTAGAGTATTTTAAAATGATTGATATAAAGCAGTTAATTAAACCAGAAAAAAAGAGCACTGTTTGGCTGCATTGTTACAAGTAAATGAAATTTAAGACACTTCAGTTTAAGGAGGATTAATGTAAGTAGCTCTACAACAAACAATTATTTTAAAATTCTTGTTAATTTAAATGGACTTGCTTAGTCATTAAAAGTAATCTGTATAATTTAGGTGAATTTTTTAAGTATTTATGTATCCCAATTTTTAGAATATTAAACCTTAAACCCCTGCAAGCAAGAAAAAGGCTCATGTATAAAAGCAAATATGCAAACAGCTGCTCATATTTATAGTTATACTGATAATAATAGATGCTGTACCCCACAAACATGGTCACATAAACTATTTGAAGGTGATGACATAAGCATAATAAATCATTCTATAAGTCACCATTTTCCAGACTGCATTTGAAATGTTGTTACTGTGGAAGACAATTCATGATATCTCATGAATGATATCTCATGAATAAAAGAATGCTTTAAATGTTTAATAATGTTTCTAAAATTAGCACATTGATTTACTAATATAATTAAATATTTTAGCATCAACTAAAAACTTAAAAAAGGCCCTTAAAAGTTGGAAATTGTGTGGCTCATTGTGAAAATGTGTGGATCTCTAAGTCCTCTGCTGATAATATAACGTGTTATGCTATGATTTTTTGGATAATCCATCAAACTCTTTAATAAGTTAATCTATTTTAAGCAGGATACAATCATTCAACAAATCTTTTTGCATGCTCATATGAAGCAAGTATTATACTATGGCCACAGACATACATATAAGAAAACAATACAGATTTTGTCCTTCCTGCCCTCATTGGACTTTACTGAGCAGAAGAAGGCTGCCTCAGCAGAATCTTTTTTTTTTAAATATATTTTTATTGATTTCAGAGAAGAAGGGGGAGGGAGAGAGAGATAGAAACATCAATGATGAAAGAGAATCATTGATTGCCTGCCTCAGCATGACTCCTACTGAGGATCGAACCCGTAATCCGGACATGTGCCCTGACTGGGAATTGAACCGTGACCTGATAGGTCGATGTTCAACCACTGAGCCATGCCAGCCATGCCAGCTGGGAAGTAGAATCTTAATAACCATCAACATAGGCCTTCCCAAGAAATTCTTCTCTTAATTAAATGTTTTACTTTCTATAGCGCGATCTAAGCAGTTGAGCTTGATATACTTCTCTTAAAATTATTAATATTTTTATGCTGTTTGTTATTGTTCTTTGCACATCTCTAGAAAGATTTCAAGAAGGCAGGAAGCCAATACATTCCAAAGGTTTTTACACCATGTGATTTAAAGCAAGACTGTTTTGAAGCATCTGCAATAACAAAACTTAATACTGCTGCCACCTCTAGAAAAGAAGAAGCTAAACAACAACATAAGTAAAAGGGGTTCATTAAACCAAGGTGACATATAGTCTCTTACATATAGAAGCTGATTCTATAGGATAAAAGGATTTCATGATCCTAGACAGCATTTACATCCAAGTACAGAGATTAATACTTCGTTTATTCTAGCTGAAGAAATAGTGATACCAAAATATGCTCTATAATTCAAAGACATATGCAATGAATAGAAATGAAAAATACTAAGATGTATGGTTGTGGTTTTGTATTCACTCAGAAGCTCCATTTCTTTAACATGACCCCTTCTCCTTTCTGTTTGTCTGCTTCCTTAATTGTTAAGCCCTTAGTAACATCTGATTCTGGTCAGTGTCAACCTGTCTTAAGAACAAAGCCTCAGGTCTATTGACCACAGAAACAGAGTTTGGGTCAAGCTACAGATAACATCTTGACTTCAGTTGTGTTTCAGCCCTGGCCCATGGTAGCAGACTGGCCCTATGAACCAAACCCTCAGAAAATCAGACAGAACAATGCCATGTCTGACATCAGGACCTGATAAAACAATCAGGTCCCAACCCTGACCTCAACCAGTCAGTAGAGCCCATGACCCCCACTCCTTTAGTCACCATGATTAATGATTTCCCTCCCCATATAACCCATCTCCTGGGAGCTGTGGGGTAGCCAGGTCTTTTAGCACTAGCTTACCTATGACTCCAGGCTCGGCACCATTTCCACAACTAATAAAACTTTCTTTGGTGCAAACTCCTGTTGCATCTGATTGGGCTTTGATGTGTGCAGGTGAACACACGCCTTTAGTCCGGTAACCGTTTAATGGGAAAATATTTAGATAAACAAAAAACTGGTAACAACAAAGTATACCTTTGGGTCTCTTTTATGGTAGGTACATTTAACACATATATACCTATGGTACTTTTAGGGGCCATAGATAATGTCAGTCATCTCAACAGAAAGGCTTTCTCTGTAGTCACTGTACCACTTGTTACTAAGTTATTAAGGGGAATAGATGTGTACACAAGGAACCGGGCATTTGTTAAAAGAAATCTGAGTATTTGAAACTTATGAAAATAGAGAATTAGAATCATTGTCTTTAAATATTGTGGGAAAAACATATGTTTTTTTAAGAAAGCTTAAATGAAATATTATCTAGAAAGAAGCATGCTGTTTTCTTTCTCACTGTCTATTTTTCTCATGTGTCCTATCCCAGAGACTACTGAAGGAAACTCAGAGAAAAGGCTCCAACAGCAATATATTTTAGATACACACACATACACAAGGTAAGTTTTTATTAGACTGTAATGCAAATACTGGACAATATATATAATATTTTTGGGAAATATTCTATGACTTGAAATGCACACAATGGAACCACAAAATTTTAAACTGATATGGACTAATAACCAAATAGAATTAATGACATGGAATAATTATGGCTCCAGTCAGATTCACTTAAGAAGCATAAAGGAAATGGGAACATTTTGTTAATTTAATATGATGATTAAACTGGTAAATTTTAATCATGTACTTTTTGTTTTATTTTAGTCTTTAGTAGTTAACAATAATAATAAGGAAGATGAATGGTGTGATTCAGGTCTTTGTTTCCTCCTGAATTGTTAGAGAGAAATTTAGGACACAAAACTCTATGGCCAAGATCATAACATCTCTCCTGAATAAAATAAAGAACACCCAGTTAAATTTGAATTTCAGGTAAGCAACAATTATATTTTTATTGTAAGTATGTCTCACATGTTGTATACAATATTTATAATAAAAAGAACTTATTTTATCTTTATCTCAAATTCAAATTTAACTGGACACCTTGTATTTTTATTAGCTAAATTCTAGCATCCTTGCTCCTGAAGTCTCTGGGGCCTTATATTTCACATGCATGCTTCCTTATTTATATCAAGTTGAAATAAACATACTGTTTCAGAATTTATGAATGTGCCTTCACAGAGGAATCATCCACTCTTCCTAAGTACCGCATTGGAAATAAAAAAGAAGAAAGAATCACAGGTTTTATCCTTAATATGAGAAAGAGGGGTAAAATTATGCCTGATGTGTGACTATTGAGAACAGTAGGAGTGTAAAATAATACAGTTAGCAAAAACAGCCCATAGGCAAATGAATGAAATGGTACAGCTTTGGCCCTGGGCACATGCCTAGGTTGTGGTGTTTTTTCTCTCTCTCCTCTCCTCTCTCTAAAAATCAGTAAAACATATCCTTGGGTAATTATTAGAAGGGAAAAAAAAGCTACAGCTTTGTACATGAAGCCTGTAACATCTTTTCTGCAATCTTAATCAACAGGAAAAATATTATGTACTACCTGTCTATTTTTCTTTCAAAAGAACCACACGTTCTTTATTCATAATGAAATCACATTGGCCCATGTCCTACTGCATGAAAATATAAATGCACATGCCATCAATGTGGCTATTAAGTAAGGAAGTTTCCCCCCAGCAGATTTCTCTTTTTTGTTTTGTTGTTTGTTACACATGAACAAATAGGTCTTTGTGCACTAAATTGGCACAGCCAGAGATTATAGCTAAACCTTTTTTTGTGTTTTCAGAACAACCATTGTGAAGACTAGAAGCTACAATTTGTTTGCGTGTCTTTTTCATTTTGATTTTTTCCCCTCTTTTTAAGGTTACTTCACCATTAAGAAGAACAATAATGCCAGAGGAAAAGAGAGCTTCAATGAGACTGCATGATTGCTTTTCCAACTAAAATGAGTAGAAAATGAAAACACTTTAAATGAAGTGTCTCAAATAAGCATTTAATTTAGGGTAAGATAGCAAACGCATATATACCATCATATCAAATATTGAAAGAACATTTATTGAAGAGTTGAAAGACTCATTTGTGGGAAAATAAATGTAGCTCTAAAAGTGAGCTGCTGAGAGTAAATATGTAAAACCATATCTAAGCATCATGCAATTAACGTAAATTTATACTAAAAAAAAAGAGAAGAAAAGAAAACAGAAAAACATGATGCGATTTTTGAGAATTACATATTTGAACAAGAAACTGTTTCATTTTTCATCAAACACAAGCTTGGCTGTGCACCGGATGCTTTTTAATGAGCTGTAGGTTGAAAGCAAACTGGAAGGTTATACATTCATACATTAGAAAAAAATATATGCATTATTTATTTTATGTCTTTCTTAAAATATCCCTTTTTTATCTCTTTCACATCCTTAAATACCTGTCTCTCCAATTTTTAAGACTTTATTTTTTTATTGTCTTTTTTTTTCTTAATAACTCTTGCTTTTTATTGTCCCCGCTGCAGTTCTCATGTTTTTGGGCATAATATTTGCTTGTGTTCCTTGTCCATTATTTCATATTAATCTCAACTCACTCTATCAGCATATTTATTTCTAGCCACATACTTTACTTTTGTCATGCTATCTGGGCATTATAAATATTTGTGTAGCTACTGAAAATTATCTCCCTAACAGAAAAACAGACAATTTTATATTCTTAGTACAAAAATGGTATTGTAATGACAACCCTCTAATGAGACTACTTTGTAAATCAGAAAACATTTAATACAATTATATTATAACTAGAGGCCCGATGCATGAAGATTCATGTCTTAAAATATCCCTTTTTTATCTCTTTCACATCCTTAAATACCTGTCTCTCCAATTTTTAAGACTTTATTTTTTTATTGTCTTTTTTTTTCTTAATAACTCTTGCTTTTTATTGTCCCCGCTGCAGTTCTCATGTTTTTGGGCATAATATTTGCTTGTGTTCCTTGTCCATTATTTCATATTAATCTCAACTCACTCTATCAGCATATTTATTTCTAGCCACATACTTTACTTTTGTCATGCTATCTGGGCATTATAAATATTTGTGTAGCTACTGAAAATTATCTCCCTAACAGAAAAACAGACAATTTTATATTCTTAGTACAAAAATGGTATTGTAATGACAACCCTCTAATGAGACTACTTTGTAAATCAGAAAACATTTAATACAATTATATTATAACTAGAGGCCCGATGCATGAAGATTCATGCAAGAATGGGCCTTCCTTCCCCTGGCTGCCGGCACCTTCTTAGCTCCAGCCCAGAGCCATCTTTCTGCCTTCGTTCCAGCCCGGAGCTGCCTTTCCACCTTCCATGCTGCCCAGAGGCCGGGAGAGGCTGAAGTGGTGCTGAACGCCTGTGTCATCACCATGGTGATGACACAAGCATCCCACCCCACCCCCAGCTGCTCCATGCCTGCATATTCAAATTAACCCAACATCTTTGTTGGGTTAATTTGCATACCCACTTCTGATTGGCTGGTGGGTGTCATGAAGGTATGGTCAATTTGCATCTTTCTCTTTTATTAGTGTAGATATTTGTTTTTATTATAATTACTTTATAAATGTTGATGTGACATTACACATGACTAGACTAACCTTCTAAAAGTTATACTATGTAACTCTACCTATACAATTATATATACAATATAACAACTCTGTAAAATGATTTTACTTATATATGTATAGAACAATCAAATTAAAATATAGTTATCAATAAATGAAATAGCAAATCCCTAGTAAATAATAAGGATATCAAAATACCAAGCATTTTCTTCTTCTCTTAATAGTGTTATTTTTACCAAATTGGGAGGAGGTGATATTAATAGATAATTTTATTAGAATAAACATGGGAGCTATCCTAACTACTTCTAGAGCCAAAAGACATTAGCAAAATAAGAATTCCAAGTGTTTTGCATCCACCGCCAAATGTTTTCTGGGCCAATATCAATTATATTGTTTTCTGCTGATTCAGCATTCAGAAGACCAATTAAAGTTAAGAAATTAAATTTAAAATGACTTCAGTTTTCTGATCTGATGTTTAAAAGAGATATCTTCAGTTACTTTTTGTCTGTTTTACATAGACTCCTAAGACAGAATATGATTTATTTTACTCCTAAATCCTTCCATGTACATTTTGATATTTTGCTTATATGTGATTAAAGTTCCTAAATCTTTCAAATTTTCTTTAGATTTAATAGTTTGCAATAGAATTCAAATAATCCATTAAAATTATTTTATTCCTTATAATAAAATAGAAATTAAACTCTAATTATGAAGCCTAGATCAAAGCCTAGTCTGTAATTTAACTCACTGATTTATTCTTTATTTTTCCCAAATGTTATATCATCTCTATATCAAGCAATAAAAATATAAGCATCCCTAGCTGGTTTGGCTCAGTGGGTAGAGTGTCGGCCTGCAGACCAAAGGGTCCAGGGTTCGATTCTCATCAAGGGCACATGCCCAGGTTGCAGGCTTGAGCAATGATTCTCTCTCATCATTGATGTTTCTATCTCTTCCTTTCCTTTCCTCTCTGAAGTCAATAAAAATATATAGAAACAAATCCAATAGACTGAAGGTCATGTTAATGGTAATTAGATTATCATAGTACCATACTTTTCACCTCACTTCAAACAATAATGTGAACTTTCTACTCTGATTCCTTAATTTTCCCCAGCTAAATTTTATTATTGATGTGGAGCAGATTTCATCTCATTTAAATTTATAAAAAAAATCATAGGGTTTATTTAAAAACCCTGTTAGCAAGCAGGACATTCTTTTTTTCTATTGTAAATGTTTGGTAATTTGTGATGGTCTCTTTTATGTTGCTTTGTATTTTATTTAGACTTGTTTTAATTGCACATTATAAAATGATTATATCACTCAAAAAGGCTAAATTTTCTTTGAAAAACATGTTAATACACTGAAGATCCACTCCCTGACTACCTTAATAACAAGATTAAAATAATCTTGCACAGATACTGTTTAACATTTAAGGGTAAAATCCACAGGCCATGTTAGGAAGATCGTGTTACCTACTTCTAAAGTTGAATAGAAGTGAATTTATGTCAGAGATAGTCATAGCCCTGTGATCTGATGATGCCAGAGTTTGGAGAGAAAAAGAATCAAGAAAATATTTCAGTAAACTGGTCAATAGCCTATCAAAATTTTTAGTCTATATGTAATAGCACCAGGTATCATATTGTAGAAAGAGAAGGTGATTGTTATGGTAAAAATGTTTGCGATCGCCCAAATTTACATGTTGAAAATCTAACCCCCAAAGATGATATTATTAAAAAGTATAGCCTTTGGGGGGTGCTTTGGTCATGAGGGTGGAGCCTTCATGAATAGGATTAATGCTTTTATAAAAGAGACCTTACAGAGCTCCCTCACTGCTCACACCATTGAGGACATAGTGTGAAGGCTCTGGCTATGAGCCAGGAGGATGGCCAAGACCATGAATACATTGATTGGACTTGATTTTGGACTTTCAGGCTCCAGAACTCTGAAGAAGAAGTATCCTATATAGTAAAACCCTAATATGCAAATTGACCGAATGGCGCAATGACCGATTGCTATGACAAGCACTGACCACCAGGGGGTAGACGCTCAACGTTGGAGCTGCCCCTTGGTGGTCAGTGCGATCCCACAGGGGGAGCACTTCTCAGCCAGAAGCCGGGCTTATGGCTGGTGAGTGCAGCGGCAGTGGTGGGAACCTCTCCTGCCTCTGTGGCAGTGCTAAGGACCCCTCGGGGATGTCCACCTGCTGTGGGGAGTGGGCCTACCCGGGCAGGCGGACACCCCCTGAGGGGTCCCAGACTGTGAGAGGGTGCAGGCCAGGCTGAGGGACCCCTCCCCAAGTGCACGAATGTCGTGCACCAGGCCTCTAGTGTTGTTTATAAGCTACTCAATCTGTGGTATTTTTTAATAGTGCCAAATGGTCTAAGACAGTGGTTGGCAAACTGCAGCTCGGCAAACCGTGACTTGCGAGCCTCATGCAGCTCCTTGGCCCCTTGAGTGTGGCTCTTGCACAAAATACCGGCTCTTCCACAAAATACTGACTTCTGCGCATGGGCCACGAAGTTTCAATAGCACTGTACGTGCACGCCCGCACGTGGTATTTGGTGGAAGAGCCACACTCAAGGGGCCAAAGAGCCGCATGTGGCTCGAAAGCCGCGGTTTGCCGACCACGGGTGTAAGAAATCAAGTCACATTTCTCATTTTGAAAAAGTGCCAGTCAGAGAAAGATAAATATTACATGATTTTGCTCATTTATGGAATATAATGAACAACATAAACTGATGAACAAAAACAGATATAAAGGCAGAGAAGCATCGATCAGACCATCAAACCTCAGAGGGCAGGTAGGGGAGGGTGGGGGTAAGGGAGAGAGATCAACCAAAGGACTTGTATGCATGCATATAAGCCCAACCAATGGACACAGATAACAGGCGTGTGAGGGCATGAGTGGAGGGGGTGGGAGGGCAATGGGGAGATAAGGACACATATGTAATGCCTTAATGAATAAAGAAAAAAAAAGTTTGCACTTTAAAGAGTACATACACACTTGCTCCATGGCCTCACTCTGCTTTTTCTTCACTTCATGATACAGATATTTATAAAAGATTAAATAGCTGACATTATTATTGATATAAATATCAAATAGTACTTTCTAATATGACAAGGCAGAGATGTTTCTGGCCTTATATCTTATTTTCCCAAACAATTGCCTTGATACCATGGTTTCCGGCCAATTGTGAAACATTTTCATGATGGACACGCTCCTTCCTGCACTCCTGCCGTCAGTCTCTACATTCCTTTATATGATTCCTGTGGTGTTGATACTTTCCATAGCACTCACATTACTTATGACACTGACAGGGGATCTGATCTATATCAAGCTTCTCTGCTTGTAGGCAGGTAAGGAAACAGCTGAGGCAAAATCTTGGGACATAGTCTGTAAATTGAAGCAGGAGATATTCAGAGTCACATGCTAAGAAGTTCTATTCTCTGTGCCGTCTTGTTAAAATCAATTTCTTAGCCCATGTTTTTCCTTGTAGACAAAGTTTTCAGAAATCAACAGCTGGGACCCAAAGCATCTGCATGGCAGGATGAAGCTTTTCTCTCTCTTACAGCAAAACAGCTCCAGACCCCTGCCTGCGTAATTCAGGTCTCCAGATGCAAGGAAAGCCTTTCCTTAAGCAATTATTCACAGAAGCATTGCTTTGACATTTTATTGTATAGTTTACTTTTTTTATTTGAAAAACCTCACAAAATTATTTCTACATTTTATATCTGGAAAGAGGCTATTAGAGTAATTGTTATTTTATTCTAGGGTAAAAGCATTATACTGCAGTGACACAGATAAATATTAGAAATAGGATCTAGCCTGGCTGGCATGGATCAGTGGTTGAACATTGACCTATGAACCAGGAGGTCATGGTTAGATTCCTTGTTAGGGCACATGCCTGGGTTGCGGACTTGATCCCCAGTAGAAGGTATACAGGAGGCAGCTGATTAATGATTCTCTCTCATCATTGATGTTTCTATCTCTCTCTCCCTCTCCCTTCCTCTCTGATATCAATAAAAATATATATTTTTAAAAAAGAAACATCTAGAACCCCACATGTTGGCAACAGCACTAGCCCAAGTCCATCTGGGATTATTTCCCACCAATGAACACCAAGTGTCAGAACTAGGAATTGATCTCCCAGAATCTCTGAAAATAAAAATATGTACTTCTCAGTGACCTCATGACTTTTAGGCTGTTCACATCCCCACTAGTAGGGACATATGCAGATTTTCCTTTGGATGCAAAGACATTTCACTTATGTAACCGGAAGTCGATCACTAGCACACAGGGACTGCCTTCTAGTCAGTAGAGGCTCTTGCAACTGTAGTGCCATCCTCAAACCAGAATGTGGGCAAAAGTGAGACTTACCCAGGTTAAGATTCTCTGGGTATACCTTTAGAGGTACTCTTGGGCCCAAATAACAAATGGGCATTGATAGACCTAATTTTAAGTTACTTTGAGCCAACATAATATATCATATCATAATCTACAGATGACTGGGTGTACTTAAGTTGTTATCACACCTTATAAGAATAATAATACAGTATATACTAGTACAAACTACCTACTTGACAAATAGTTGATCGTTTTACTCTATATTATTAACCTTTTCACTAGAACACCAGTGCTGTCTAATGCACTAGAAATGGTAAGGTAGTCTATGTTGAATGAACCCACAGCCTATTTTCATTGGAATATTTTTACTTAATGGGATATTGGTCTTTATAGCTAGGTCTGTGACCTGATAAAAGTCCTGTTGCTTTTTGCAGCAAAAGATAGTGATAAAAATATAATGAATATAAATAAGTATAAAAACTGTGTGTTTTTGTACCAAATCACCTGCTTATATAACATCCACAAGTCCTTTTGAGCAGTACTTTCAAAATATATCTAGACTCCCCATACTTACTACCCACTCCACTGCTACCAGTCACCTCAGAAACATAGTTGCCTCTTGCCTTTATTTCTCTAGGAGCCACCTAGCTGGTCTCTGATTCCATTTTTGTCATCCTTCTTCAATTCTCAATATAGCAACAAGGTTAATTATTTAAAAACTTAAACCAGAGTACAGCACTCTTCTGTTTAAATGCCCTAATGATTCCCATTTTCACTGAGAGTTTAAGCCAAACAGTTTACAACTAAATGCCTATGCAATTCTATGCAATCTGGTTTCTGACCTCATTTCCACTTCTCTTACTCCTACATTTCTGCTCTAACTAGACTGTCTTGCTGTTTTAAATCGTCTCTCCTTAGACACTTGACCTCACAGTTCCCTCGCCTAAAATATTTTCCCTTAGATAATTATATGACTAATTGCCTAACCTCCTTCACATTTTGCTCAAAACTTACCTTCTTTATGAGACACACTGACTCTTTTTCATCATTTCTTATCCCTATTAACTTCCTCTATTTTTTCTTAGAAGCTTACAATCTCTAACATATTAGGTAATTAGCTTTATTGTATATATCCACATACTGTAATGTAAGTTAAAAGTGTCTGTTTGTACACTATGTTCCCAATCTTAACAACGGACAATTTATACATAGCTAATAATTTCATATGAAACAGTCCGTGATCTTGAATTTCTGTGCTGCATAGAAGAGTTATATTTGTAGAGTTCCAGGTGAGGCTCTGAACACAGTTTGTCAAAGAATTATCGGTGAGTAAAATTATTTGGTTTTATGTTTTTATGAGGACAATAAAATACATCAGGGACATTATGTACCAAAAAGGATTTTGTGGAGAGGAATTAGAACTAAATCATTTCATGTAATGACAATTACATAGAAAACTTTTTTCAACAAAAATTGATATTAATGTTGAATAAAAATCCATAAAATGATGCCAGCATCACTTTGGAGGAGAATTATGTAGGGGCATGATATTTCATTACAGAAGAAAAGTGATGGCTATGAGAACAGAACTGCTGTGTGTACACACATTCTTTCATAGTATTTATTTATTTATTTATTTATTCACTTATTCAATTTTTTTTACTTATTTATTTTCCTTTGGGAGAACAGACATCAGACCCCCCCCCCCCCACACACACACACAAACTGTAGTATTTAATGTTAATCATCGCAGGTCATAGCACAGTTTGGCATATTTTGGAGCCAAATGCTGATTTGTGTTCTACAATTGGTTGGAGGATTTTTGTTTCTCTCTGCTATGTGGAAAGCAGCTAAGGGTTGCTGGAGAAAGGTCATTGGTTCGTCATAGATACAACAGAGAAGAGTTTTCAGGATCCATTTCTCTGAAGAGCTGTACAAACCCAACACAGGAACTTGCTCTCTAGCCAGTAAAAATGACCATAGAGATTATTTTAAAGAAGGTTCTCTATAGAAGTGAAGATGAATTTGGTGGACTCATTTTACCAAAGAAAGGGGTAAAATTCAAACTTTCTGTTGTTGTAATGTAGAAAAGGTACCATATTCATAAATAATTATTAAGAATTTATTATCAGAAAACTCTATGAGCTAATTTCATCTGATTACTTTACTGACAATTGTGCATTATATTTTTATGTTTTTATAAAAGGTATTTGATTTTGTGCTAATCTATGCCTTCAAAAATTCTTTATATGTCATTATTATTCCAGATTTACTTCTATTATATTGCTCATCATTTAGAACTTGTTTTAGGCTGAGCTTTGGAGACCAAAAGGAAAAAGTACATAATTCCTGGCCTCAAGAATGTAGGGATTAGTGAAACAGGGACAATAGAAATAATACAGTATGATAAAAGCTTGAATATACATCCACGAATGGAATATAGAGCTACATTCAACATGGAGAAGAGAGAAGTCATGTTTGAAAGTGGGGAAAGAAGATGTTCCAATTGGAGAAAAACACATGCACAGTCACTATGTGATAATTTAAATATATCATATCACATCTTTGTTGCTGTTGTTGTTATTTGTCACCCTTAACCAACTGAATTAATTGGGAGTCCACGATATGGCATTCATTTATGAAATCCCAGTTCATCACAGTGCCTGGCTTTGACTCATATTAGTTGCTCGGTAAGTGATTATAGAACTGTTAAACTGGCAAAAAATGAAACATCTGATAAATGTTGAGGTGCCCCAGGACCTTCTGGAACATGCTCTTAGAGCAATGGTGCATCGTGGTGATGCCAATAACAAGTGCTATAGAGAAATCACCATTTTTTTTCTGAATTTACAGTTATGAGGACTTAACTATGAACCAATGTAATTATGAGCCTGTAAGTTAAATGACTTTTCTGTCTAATCGCATCTAAATTTATAATTTGTGCTATGAGGTAGGTTTTAATGCTATCTAACTTTTACAAATAAAACAAAAATTGAACCTTAAAGAAGTTAGATGATCTGTGAAGGTCATGCACACAAAATGTGGGCATAAATAAAGAGGACAAACACAAATACTGATCTCCTAACTATAACACTATCTTCCTGCACTTCTTTCTCCCTTTATAAAATCTTTTTTCATCATGGTCTTGTTTTTGTTAGGATTTCATTGTGCAAAAAAAAATGTTTTTTTAATTTTATTTGATAACTAGAGGCCCGGTACACGAAATTTGTGCATGGGGGTGTGTGTGTCCCTCAGCCAAGCCTGCACCCTCTCCAATTTTGGACCCCTCAAGGGATGTCCGACTTCCCTCTCACAATCCGGGACTGCTGGCTCCCAACTGCTGGCCTGCCTGCCTGCCTGATAACCCCTAACTGCTTCTGCCTGCCAGCTTGATCTCCCCCTAACCACTCCCCTGCCAGCCTGATTGACGCCTAACTTCTCCCCTGCTGGCCCGATTGCCCTCAACTGCCCTCCCCTGCCTGCTTGGCCACCCCCAATTTCCCTCCCCTGCTGACCTGGTCACCCCTAACTGCCCTCCCCTCTGCAGACCTGGTCATTCCTTACTGCCCTCCCCTGCCAGCCTGGTCACCCCCAACTGCCCTCCCCTGGAGGCCAGGTCACCCCCAACTGCCCTCCCCTGGAGGCCAGGTCACCCCCAACTGCCCTCCCCTGGAGGCCAGGTCACCCCCAACTGCCCTCCCCTGGAGGCCAGGTCACCCCCAACTGCCCTCCCCTGGAGGCCAGGTCACCCCCAACTGCCCTCCCCTGGAGGCCAGGTCACCCCCAACTGCCCTCCCCTGGAGGCCAGGTCACCCCCAACTGCCCTCCCCTGGAGGCCAGGTCACCCCCAACTGCCCTCCCCTGGAGGCCAGGTCACCCCCAACTGCCCTCCCCTGGAGGCCAGGTCACCCCCAACTGCCCTCCCCTGGAGGCCAGGTCACCCCCAACTGCCCTCCCCTGGAGGCCAGGTCACCCCCAACTGCCCTCCCCTGGAGGCCAGGTCACCCCCAACTGCCCTCCCCTGGAGGCCAGGTCACCCCCAACTGCCCTCCCCTGGAGGCCAGGTCACCCCCAACTGCCCTCCCCTGGAGGCCAGGTCACCCCCAACTGCCCTCCCCTGGAGGCCAGGTCACCCCCAACTGCCCTCCCCTGGAGGCCAGGTCACCCCCAACTGCCCTCCCCTGGAGGCCAGGTCACCCCCAACTGCCCTCCCCTGGAGGCCAGGTCACCCCCAACTGCCCTCCCCTGGAGGCCAGGTCACCCCCAACTGCCCTCCCCTGGAGGCCAGGTCACCCCCAACTGCCCTCCCCTGGAGGCCAGGTCACCCCCAACTGCCCTCCCCTGGAGGCCAGGTCACCCCCAACTGCCCTCCCCTGGAGGCCAGGTCACCCCCAACTGCCCTCCCCTGGAGGCCAGGTCACCCCCAACTGCCCTCCCCTGGAGGCCAGGTCACCCCCAACTGCCCTCCCCTGCAGGCCTGGTCTCCCCCAACTCCCCTCCCTGGCAGGCCTGGTCCCCCTCAACTGCCCTCCCTGCAGGTCATCCTGTGGCAGCCATCTTGTGTCCACATGGGGGCAGCTATCTTGTGTGTTGGAATGATGGTCAATTTGCATATTACTCTTTTATTAGACAGGATTACTTTTACTCTAGGAAGCATGGAACAATTTATAACTCAAACTTACTAAATGGCCTCAAATATTTGCCATAGTGAGTTTGTGTAACAAAATAGCTTCTATATAAACTAAAATATATATTATTATAACTTGTGAGGAATTTTACATCTGTATCTTATGTATTATGTACAAGAGAATGTATGTATTAATTTATATTTTACCGATGTCATAATTGAAGAAACTGTAGAAAGATAGTTGTGAACTTCTCAATGGTAAAGTAAGAAAATAATATAAGGTGGCTCTAGAAAAACAATGAAATACAATGTATAATTTCTTGTAATATTTATTTCATAATAGTACCATGGAGTAAGAATTTGCTTAAGATATTTTCTCTGAACTCAGTTTTTCTTTTCTTCTATTCATTCTCATTTGGGAAAATATGCTTACCTTCTGTACCACCTGTACATTGAGTTTATAGTATTTACTGAGCCCATAGTCTCTGACAATTCCATATTAAATTCTCAAATTTGATAGTTTCAGAATTAGATTAGATGTACTTCTTATGAACATTCAGTCATTCAGCCATTAGGGAGTAAAGGTCATGGAATACAAATATTATTGCTGAGGAAATGTTCCTTGTGTGAAGGAAGAAGTTCCCGGAAAAAAAATAAAAGCTAGTCTTATATGACTTTTCACTATATTGCATCCTTTGATGCAGTACACACATCTTTTTTTTGGCAAATATGCAAAATTCTGATGATAAATATTTATATTAGACTATAACTGTTTTTAGTAAAATGTCAAGAACATGCCATCCATTTTTGTGAGGCACTTTAAAATCTGATTAAGCTATTATATTCACAAGCCATGTTATGAAGACACTCTCCTCCAAGACATGACACTAAGATTTCCACATCTCCATTAGTGCATTTTCATTTTCATAAAAGTATGACATTTTTATTCTTCAGGATTTGTACACTTCCAAAAGTCTCAAAATGATCATTTAAAAATACTAAAATTTAGCTTCCATTTAGAAGTGAGAAGGTACAGAGAAATAAATTTCATATTGTAGATTTGCCAGTGGTCTAAAACATGTAATATTTCCTGTTTTAGATGGAAAATAATGTGCATAATAACATCAGTATCAAGGCTATGTATTTGACTTTTTTGACTCTCATTCTGGCTGCCATAATGTATTTCCCATGTGGATGATCTCTCTGGCTCAGATCTTTTTAGGGTCACCTATGAAAAAGTAATTCAGAATAAATTGTGTGTGTGTGTGTGTGTGTGTGTGTGTGTGTGTGTGTGTGAAATGTATATAGGATGTGATAGGGTTTTTATCTTGCTTTGAATGAGTGCTCTGAGTTTTGTTGGTTTTGATAGTGGTTTGTTTTATATTTCATTCTCATTTTTCTCTTGTTTAACCCTCTCCCTAATTTTGGCTAACTAAAATTGTGATTAATGACAAGGCAATTTTCTTTGGAAGTAGGAGGCAGTTTGCTATAAGCCAATCATATTTCTGATTGGTCTAGCTCAGGTCAGATGTCCATCCTTTTTTCCATCAGCTATTGTCAGGAAGGCAGGTGGTCAGCATTATGATTGTTAGGGACCAACCCTGTGAAAAAGTTGAACGCTTTTCATTGAAAGTGGATGGCATAAATTTCAGTATATAAATCCACTCAAAATTTCAATACTTTATTCACCAAATCAGTATAACTATTGATTAAATGTGCAAGTGAAATATGTAACTCTGCATTTCCAATGAAGAATTTAGCAAGAAAACTGTAACTTTTTATTTGATGTTATCATTTTCCACTTTTTTTCTTGCAGACAAGAAAAATCAGTGAGAAGTGATTGAGGACTCTAAAAAGTTACTGATAGTTTAAAAGGGATTTTCAATATGCTTTGTGGAATCAAAGGACAAATGGAGGAATGAAATTGATGAAGGTGCTGACAATACGACTGAATTAGAAAGAAATAATGGCTGTTTGGGGACAATATAGAAGAAAACATATGGTAGAAGATTCTGAGAAAACTCAAAAGTATCAATGTGATCTCTTCTGCATCCTTGGGATTTTCAAAGTTTAATCTTTGAAGTAAGCAAAACTACTTATCTTCTTTTTTACTCCCTTATCATTCATTTCCTCTCCTCTACAATTTGTCTTTTGTCAAAAGAAGTACTTTTATTATTGATTATATAGAGTACATGAACCCATTGTGTCCACTGTGGCAAGCTCTATGTCTAACACCTATATTTTAGCCAAAAGAACAATAAAATAATGTCTTTGCTCTCTTTTTTCCTTTCTTTGAAGGCAATGCACACTGCAGGTTGAGTGATAACTCAACACACTTTTCATCAGTCTGTGCAGTTACTGTGTACTATCTTTCACTATCCTTTGGCCATCTTTCCATTTATATATCAGAAAAGTAGTATTAATTATATGTAATCTCCTACTTAATAAATTATGGTGCAATGATATAAAATAATTGTATATGACTTGTAAAAAACAATGAAAGAGTCCTGTACATACTAACAAGAAATAAAAATCAGGATATACCGTACAATAAAAATAAAACATAGTATGTTGCACTTAATTTACTACTTGAGGGTTGGATTTTGAATCCATAAAATAAATTTTAAAAAATAACCAGTTGGTGTAATATTTTCAACAATAAAGAAAAACAACAACAACTGATTATATTTTTTGTAAAAGTTGTGCAATTTTCTATAAAATATATTGAAAAATGTACACAGTGATATTGCTATTTTTGGGAAATAAATACAAATAAAATTTAAAAGTAGACTTTTAGTGATTTGAAATTTTTATTATATTTATATGCTTCAGGTTTCAATAGTATAGGAGCACTTTTAGCACAATATGAATGAAATTCTTAAAAACATAGCCATATAATTAATTTATCACCACATGTTTTGAATTGCTATACAAAACATTTCAAAGGATTTTATGAATAAAAAAGGAGGCCAGGTGCACAACATTTGTGCACTGGAGAAGTGGGGGGGGTCCCTCAGCCCAGCCTGCTCACTCTCGCAGTCCGGGACCCCTCAGGGGATGTCTGACTGCCAGTTTAGGCCCGCTCCCTGCTGTGCTCACTAGCCGTAAGCCCGGCTTCTGGATGAGCTGTGTTGCCCCTGTGGGAGCACACTGATCACCAGGGGGCAGCTCCTGTGTTGCATGTCTGCCCCCTGGGGTCAGTGTGTGTCATAGCAACCAGTTATTCTGTGGTTCAGTCGATTCGCATATTAGCCTTTTATTATATAGGATAGAACTATAAGGGTATAAAATATCATCAAAATAATCTGTATGTGAATTGTGCTCCATTAATATTTTGATTTATTCTTCCATTATCATAATCACTTTAGGTTGTCTAACTATTTTACATTTTCCTTAGTGAGAGCACTAGAACTTCAACTATTACCTTGTTCCTTGGGAATATAGGTTATGTCATTTGGAATAATACTGGTGATTTATCGAGTTTGGCATTCTCTGCTCTAAAAATAAATTTTTGGAGTTCATTCTTTCCTCTATAAATTCTATGATTTAGAATTTATAAAAAGGACTAGAGATTTAACTTAGGTAAGAGTATGCAATTGCATGTGGCATTTCGCCTCTCACACCCAAAGGCAGTGAGATGGAATTTAGGTCTTTCTTTTTCATTTATACATTATACACAAGCTAATTCAATGTTCAAATGATAAAACCACCGCAAGCCTGAGAAATTTCATTGTGTAATCAGCCAGCTCTAGTTGATATTATTATTAGTATACTATGTTTTGTTTAATAGTTTTAATAGCATTAATAACCAGAATTTGAAAACATCTCTCTCTATATATATATTACTCACTAGCAAATTTCCCATGAGCTGTAATATAAAATTAATGTTGTTCTACTAAGGAGCTTTGAATCTACTGATCAGTTTCCTATATGCTTGCCCCTTTCCTGAAGAAAAATAGCCTTTTATTGCTGAATGTTTTGAAGTCTTCTAGCAACAATGTGACTAACTGTAGAGGTTGTCCTAACCTGATAGTAATATCATGGAGGACTGAAAAAATACAGATACAATAAGGAAGGTGGCATCCTTAAACCTGAAATGGGCCCAGTGAGACTGTCAGCACAACTCTTCTGAGAAATGTATATTTTTGCCATAGTTATTTAGAGAACTGAAATGATTGGTTACTGTAAAATATCTCTGCCAGTGTTAAAGAATCTCCTCTTCTAAAGAAAAGAAGGGTTTAAAACCTTCCTCAGAGACAAACATCTAGTGAGTCGAAGAGTTAGGTTTGAACTCAAGCATCTGGGTTTGGAGCCTGTACTCTTGCTAGTTATGTCATCTAGCCTTTTGATGAAAAAAGAGGATTCCTTTAGAGAAAATCCAGTTTCAAAGGTAGAAGGCAATGTCATTGATTCTCTGAAGCCTTTGAGGGAAACTGGGAACACTGAGAGCTAAATGGAAAGTTGGATGCTACTAAAAAAGCGTTATCTTGCTTAGACTAGATCAAGGTTTGACAGTGCTAATCTGTAACATTGTGTCTATTGTGATGTCTGGACTGAGGGGGCCACTCTAAGAGAATAACATGCATTCTAGAAAATCAGAAGGATTTATTGGAGAAGGAGGAAAAAGGAACAAATGAAGGTGAATGTGATCTAATGTACTATACTGGGAAGGGTTCTCAAAGTAGGTAAACCTCTATCTATGATTCTCTGCCTATAAAACAAACAAACAAACAAAAAAACCCACAGCATTTTAGATCAGATACTTGGCAGAAGTCTTATTCTTTCGAGGATGAAAGTAAAATGTTGGTGCTGTGCATTGGTTTAATATCAAATCCACTTGTTTATGACTGAAGTAAAGCTATTTTAATCCACTTGTTTATGATAAAGAGAAAAAAGTTGCTTTAATATAAGTATGAATTGTGTCAGGACAGCATCATTCTACATCTGTTGTTGCTGATAAGCAGTCAGCAGTTCAACTGTGGAGGGGCCCCGCTGGGGCTCATTGATAAAAACATGTTAAGACACAACTATGTCAAGGGAACATTTAGACTATAGCTACTGAAAGTGTGTGAAAAGTATTTGTTTTGGTTTGGGCTTCTCAAGCTAACCTAAAAACTCCCCAAAAACCCTTGGGGTATTAGCTGCTACCTTGATAAGGGCTACTTTCTTATAGGCATTGGTAAAAAGCTGCACAGCTGCCCCAGGAAGGAAGACAGCTTGCCTGCCAACACCAGTATTATTGTTCCCTAGCAACGTGCTGTAGCAACTGGAGACTTTTACTTTTGCTCTGGCAGCTAAAAATCAGCTCTCGGTTCCTCTCCTCTCCTCTGAGTGCCTTCTCATATAAAAAGGTACACCTCATATTAAATTTGAACATTATTTTCCTTCATTTCCTCTTTTTTGGGGGGAGAATATTGCGATTAATTTTTTGTTTGTTTGAAGTATGTTATCTCTTTATTTGGCTTATTAAGAGATATTATCCTGTATGCTGTTGGTTTGTAAAATTATAATTTTCACGGCAAACCTGTGCTAAATAATTTGCTGGCAAAGATAAAATCAGTAACTTACTATAACTTCTGTTGCCTCCCCAAAAACAAAACTAAATAGTTGGTATATTACATGGAAAGACAAATTTCATTCAAATTCTTTTAAAGTGTCAGTTAAAAATTTGAATATTGTGCCCTTTTTAATTGATTAGATACAACATGATCTTTATTCATATTGATTCAGGTTTTGTTTTGTGTGGGTTTTTTTTGTTTGTTTTTTTTTTTGTTTTTGTTTGTTTTCTAAAAACTCCCCAAAAACCCTTGGGGTATTAGCTGCTACCTTGATAAGGGCTACTTTCTTATAGGCATTGGTAAAAAGCTGCACAGCTGCCCCAGGAAGGAAGACAGCTTGCCTGCCAACACCAGTATTATTGTTCCCTAGCAACGTGCTGTAGCAACTGGAGACTTTTACTTTTGCTCTGGCAGCTAAAAATCAGCTCTCGGTTCCTCTCCTCTCCTCTGAGTGCCTTCTCATATAAAAAGGTACACCTCATATTAAATTTGAACATTATTTTCCTTCATTTCCTCTATTTTGGGGGGAGAATATTGCGATTAATTTTTTGTTTGTTTGAAGTATGTTATCTCTTTATTTGGCTTATTAAGAGATATTATCCTGTATGCTGTTGGTTTGTAAAATTATAATTTTCACGGCAAACCTGTGCTAAATAATTTGCTGGCAAAGATAAAATCAGTAACTTACTATAACTTCTGTTGCCTCCCCAAAAACAAAACTAAATAGTTGGTATATTACATGGAAAGACAAATTTCATTCAAATTCTTTTAAAGTGTCAGTTAAAAATTTGAATATTGTGCCCTTTTTAATTGATTAGATACAACATGATCTTTATTCATATTGATTCAGGTTTTGTTTTGTGTGGGTTTTTTTTGTTTGTTTGTTTTTTTGTTTTTGTTTGTTTTTTATTGAGCAGGGTACAAGGGTGATTTATTTCCTGGGTTCTTGTCTAGAAGGATTCGAAGGATGGAGCCCGGACAAAAGGTGGTAGATGAGAAATACAGAAACTTTATTACAAGCAGATTCTACCACTAACTCTAAATTTAAGTTTCTGATTCTAAGAATCTCTCTCCTGGCTAAGGAGAGACAGAAGGGTGGTCCCCTAAAGAGGATGGCTACTGCTCTCTTTGTCTTGAGGCATTTTAAAGGCTGTAGCTCTTTGTCTCTTCATGACCATTTCCAATTGGACCCTTTCCCCACTTAGGACCCCCATGGGGCTCATTGATAAAAACATGTTAAGACACAACTATGTCAAGGGAACATTTAGACTATAGCTACTGAAAGTGTGTGAAAAGTATTTGTTTTGGTTTGGGCTTCTCAAGCTAACCTAAAAACTCCCCAAAAACCCTTGGGGTATTAGCTGCTACCTTGATAAGGGCTACTTTCTTATAGGCATTGGTAAAAAGCTGCACAGCTGCCCCAGGAAGGAAGACAGCTTGCCTGCCAACACCAGTATTATTGTTCCCTAGCAACGTGCTGTAGCAACTGGAGACTTTTACTTTTGCTCTGGCAGCTAAAAATCAGCTCTCGGTTCCTCTCCTCTCCTCTGAGTGCCTTCTCATATAAAAAGGTACACCTCATATTAAATTTGAACATTATTTTCCTTCATTTCCTCTATTTTGGGGGGAGAATATTGCGATTAATTTTTTGTTTGTTTGAAGTATGTTATCTCTTTATTTGGCTTATTAAGAGATATTATCCTGTATGCTGTTGGTTTGTAAAATTATAATTTTCACGGCAAACCTGTGCTAAATAATTTGCTGGCAAAGATAAAATCAGTAACTTACTATAACTTCTGTTGCCTCCCCAAAAACAAAACTAAATAGTTGGTATATTACATGGAAAGACAAATTTCATTCAAATTCTTTTAAAGTGTCAGTTAAAAATTTGAATATTGTGCCCTTTTTAATTGATTAGATACAACATGATCTTTATTCATATTGATTCAGGTTTTGTTTTGTGTGGGTTTTTTTTGTTTGTTTGTTTTTTTGTTTTTGTTTGTTTTTTATTGAGCAGGGTACAAGGGTGATTTATTTCCTGGGTTCTTGTCTAGAAGGATTCGAAGGATGGAGCCCGGACAAAAGGTGGTAGATGAGAAATACAGAAACTTTATTACAAGCAGATTCTACCACTAACTCTAAATTTAAGTTTCTGATTCTAAGAATCTCTCTCCTGGCTAAGGAGAGACAGAAGGGTGGTCCCCTAAAGAGGATGGCTACTGCTCTCTTTGTCTTGAGGCATTTTAAAGGCTGTAGCTCTTTGTCTCTTCATGACCATTTCCAATTGGACCCTTTCCCCACTTAGGACCCCCATGCTTTCCTCATTGGTCACTCTGCAAAGGCCAAAGCCCAAGTGGTGCCCTCCCGCTTTTTCCCCTTATTTTGTAACATTCCTCTGTCTATCCTCTGTGAAAATATATATTTTCCCTATATCCTGTGTCTTTTCTTTGTCCTTCACATATCCATCTTATCTGTTCAAGTTGGAGTTACTTTTGATCTATGTTATGGTACCTAGCAACCTTATCCTGCCAAGCCTTGAGACAGAAACTGCTGGCTTCTCAGCTCAAAGAGTAAAGTGGTTTTTGTTTTCTTTGCCAGAGATGTTTTATTACCCCTGTGGCTCTCCCCACTGCTCAGGCCAGAGATACCTTTGTCCTTGCTTTATGGCTGTTTTAATAGTTCAGGCCAAGATGCCTCTATCCTCTCTGGACCCCCTCCCTTTCTGTCTTAAGCAAGTTAGTCAACCCTTTTCAACATGATAGCCATTGTCCAGCCAATGGCACTATGTACTAAAGTGTACTAAAGTAATAGAAATGGTTGGGCTGATGTGGCTCAGTGGTTGAGCATTGGCCCATGAACCTGGAGGTCATGGTTCAATTCCTAGTCAGAGCACATGCTTGGGTTGCAGGCTCCTCAATTCCCAGTAGGGGGCATGCAGAAGACAGCAATCTATGATTCTCTCTCATCATTGATGTTTCTATCACTCTCTCCCTCTCCTTTCCTCTCTCTGAAATTAATAAAAACATATTTTTAAAGTAATAGAAATTATGTGTCTGTGTTATACCCAGAATTTGCCAAGTAATAGGAGGTTTACACCTGTCTCTTCATTTCTTCACCCCATATAAATGTGTATATTTCCACAGCACTCTCCTATCCTGGCCCTCCTAAATTCTGCCCTTAACTTCATTTCTTACCAAATGCATCAGTCTCCTAAAATGAGGGAACTGAGTGTATCTTAATTCTAAAACTAATCTTCTCTATTCCCTGGGACTCGTTTCTATTGGAAAAGATTGAAGAAGGCATTTATTGATATAAAAAAAAATTTATTCAATTTCATTAATTTCCACATAATGTTAGGTCAGTTTTCCCTGCTTAACTTGGGAAATTGCGTGCCTTGGAAACTTTGAAAGTTTATTGTTCTATGAGAGGCTATGTCTGTAAGAGCCCTAGTTACATTAGATCTCAATGTCTTATAAAACCTCTGGATTAGATGCTTTAAAGATTATGAACAAAAATAAAGACTATAGTAGAATAAGCATTAAATAATTAATTTAAGTGTACTAAGATTGAACTGTAATGAGATATCTGTGTAGAGGGTGTCCCATAAGTGCTTATAGAAATGCAGTTAGAGCTCAGAAGAGAGAGAATGGCAAGAAAAAAAACCATAAATCAGAATCATCAGCCTAAAGATTTTGTCTCAAGGTAGAGGATTTACATGATTATCTAAAGCTCACATTGTCTATTGCTTTTTGGAGAGGCCAGTAAATAGCATTCCTTTTTCTATTCAAGTTATGAGTAAATAGATAAATAAAATAGCAGACTCAGCAGACAAAACAGCAAGAGATCATTTTTATGACTGGTAAGGCTATACATGGAAAGACACAGCTTGATTTAAGTATCAAATGGGCCTGAGGTCTCCCTAATTATACCAAAGTCTACACACAATGCCCCATTCAAGGGAAATGCAGCCTCTGCAAAAAAATACCCTTCTATGTATTCTGTTGATTTAGTTGGAGCAGAAAAAGAGAATGGACTGAAGTTTCTGAGCCCATGTGTATTTCTCAATTAGCTCATTTTAGAAATGCAGACCAATCGCTGTCATCCCTTCTCTTAGGAGGATAATTAACTGTTTTATATTATTTTGAGAAATGGATGGGGGAAAAGGAAGAAACCGAATCTTATGGAAGGCAGTATACATTATAAAGCCAAAAATCTCTGTAATGGCTCAGAAAAGTAATTCAATTAATTAAATACACACCAAAATCATACATGACTCAAGATTGAAGGTTTCCCAATTTATTTGCAGTCAAATTGTTCTATAAAGTCTGTTATAAATTCTGCAATGAAATAAAATGACATCATGATGATTGCTGAATTAAAAAAAAATTTCAATCACATAGTCAAGCTATCTATTAAGACATTTCCTAGAGAAGAAATAGATGTAAAAACAAAAAACAAAATTGTCTTACAGGTTAAAGTTCAAAAATTAAATGGCAAATAGTTAATATGACATAAATCTATCTTATATTTATGTCAATAATACAAAAAATGAAATCATACCAATTTCTTATATAGTTTAGTTTAAATTGAAGAGCTTTTCAAAACTCATGTAGAATTAGAGATCATTCAGTAGCTGTTGCCTTTGAGTTTCTTACCCCAAAATTGTACTTCCTATAGGAGCTCACAAATTGAATTAATTTGGTGTCTAGTTTTTTATTTCATGCCATTCAAATAGTTCAAAGAATTAATACAACACACAGGATTTTTCAGCATTAATTGGTTCAATTAAATCATTTAAGTCAGTCTCTAAATCATTTATTCCAGGAAAAATTATATTCTCAAAACATAGTGTTACAAAGACCTTTTTTAAAAATTTCTAATTGAAAATTGGCCCTTTCCCCCCTGGGTTTATCTCATTTGTGTAACTGGCCAAAGCAATCAACACAGTCAACACAAAACACAGCCTCAGGAGTTAGACCTTGGTTCTTGAGTTCAGCTAAGAAAGAATTCAGAGCCAAGAACTCAGATCTAAGAAGATTATTTAGAAAGTCACAGAAATAACAGAAGTGAGTCATCTGGGCTGCTTGGACTCAGGAAACAAGTCACAAAGGCAAAAGAAGAGTCCGTGGAGCTTAGGAGGTGGGGAGTAAAGGCTTGTGCCTAAGAGAAGAGTGAGAAAGGCTCCAGAGTACTCCAGAGAGAGCCTGCCTGAGGAAAGAAGGGGGTGGGGAAAGGCATGGGCATGAGAGAGAGAGAGAGAGAGAGAGAGAGAGAGAGAGAATTAATGAGAGAGAGAACCTGGGTTCTTTGTCTTAAGGGGTTTTATCTGTTTTCCAAAGGCAGGGATTTTAGGGGAGGATCTCACAGAATATTCATCAACTTCCAGGTGTGGTCTTTACTGATTGGTGCTAGGGTAGGGGTCATTAGTCATTGCATCTGGTCCTAATGTCAGCCATGGCATCACTTCATCTGATTTGGCTGCTTTACTGAGCCTGGGTCTGAAACACAATGGAGGCCTAAATGTTATCTCTAGTTTGACCAAAACTCTGTCTCTGTACTCAACAGACCTATGGACAAAGGGTGGTAGGTGAAAAGTACAGACACTTTACTGCAAGCAAATACTACCTCTAAAACCTTAAGTCTAAATTCTGAGCCTAAAATTCTGTCCCTCTTGGTGCAGAGGGGCAGAGGGGCCACCTACGAAAGGTGTCCCCTGTGTTCTTTGTCTGAAATCTTATATATTCTGGAGACCCTCCTTTTCTACCGTGGGACCTTAGCCCTGTAACCAACTCCCAGGACACCCACATGCACACTTTTCCTCGTTTGGCCATCTTATCTTTTAGGTTGGAGTCATTTTTGATTTATCCTATGGTTTTCTCCCAGTTGTACTAACAGAGACGTCTTATCTTATAGCTCTCCCAGCTGCTCAGGTCAGGGCTACGTATAGCTCTCCCAACTTATGGTCACTTTAATTGCTCAGGCCAGAGGTACCATGTCTGTTCTTGGTTTATGGCTGTTTTAATTGCTCAGGCCAGAAATGTTTCCATTTGCCTGTGGCATTTCTCTATCCTCTGTACAAGTAAGATAAGCAGCCTGGCTTCTTTAAGTCTCCATCTATGTATTCCTCTCCCATGGACCCACTTCATTCCCTAAACCTTCCTAATTAAGCCAGCTAGCTAACCCTTTCAGTTCTCTCACTGCCTACTTTATCATAACCACTTCCCACAGAGCTTCCAGCTAAGCATCCCCAGTTACTACTGTTGATAGTTTTACCAAATATTTTCCTCATATTACCAACTCATCTTAATTTAGGTTTTTGGTATGGCAGAAACCTGCCCTGATTTATAATTCATATTAATTCATCCATATTAAGAATAACAAAAATATTCATATATTCAGATGGAAAAGACCAAGAGAATTGGATGGACTAATATTTGAAGCATCTGTGTTTCTGGGATTTTTATTTTACACAGTTACTAGTAAACTATGTTATTAAACTTCACAATGTTGTTATTTCCATATCTTCCTGCTGAATTGAAAGTTATATCAAGAAATTAAAGAGAGTCTCAAGTAACTTTTTTTACTTTAAAGCCTATTTTATTTATTAAGTTACCGATCCTAACATCCCTTTGGTTTAATGTCAGTATTTTCTTGGTATAACTGTTTTTCCGCCTTTCACTACTTCTCTCTGAGATGTAAGCAGCTTTGCTAAAGACAGCATACAACTTTGGTTTTGAATTCAGGTGACATGTTCGTCTTTCACTTTAAAAAAGTTCTATATTTATATTAATTTATAAGTTTATGATTTTACTTTGTGTTTTATATTTCTCCATATCTTTCTATACCATCTTTTTTCATTGTAGACCCAAATAACAAACCTCAAGAGGAACTAATTTTAGTCTTAAACCATCACTAAAAAAGGCAGAAGATGAGGAAAAACAAAACAGCAGCATCTGGCTGTTTTCAAGAAAGAATTGGCTTTATTTGAACAGAGAAGCTATAATGTTCTCCTCATAAACATAAGCAGTTTCAGAGCATGCCAACATTGTATAAAGTCACTTTGTGAATACGATGCACAGGACAAAAAACCATAGTAATGCCTGAACACATACAGCACTGAAAAGAGCAACTCCAGGTATATAACAACTAGTTTTTGTTCCTTTTGTACTTAAAATATAGATGGCAACATTCTTGTTCCTTTACCTTTAACACCAGAATTTTTTATTTTTTTTAGATTTTACATATATTTGTAAGTGTTACAAGGAGAAAAGGAATGGCAGGATGGGACAGATGTTGTCCAGAGGTACAAACTTGCAACAAGCAGTAAATAAGTTTTAGAGATATAATGTACAGTATAGTGAATCTAGATGACAATGTCATGTAATAATCATAAAATTTTCTAATAGACTATGACTTAATTATGCCAACCATTAAAAAGAAATATTCATGTGATAAAGATGCCAATTATTGCTACAATGACAATCAGTACAGTATATAAATTTTTCGATTTAACCTGCCATGCACCTTAAGTTTACACAAAGTTATATGTACACTGAGTGGCCAGATTATTATGACCGGCCAGATTATTATGACCACCCCATCAGTACTTCATTGGGCCACCTTTTGCCTTCAATACTGCGATGATTCTTCTTGGCATTGACTCAAGAAGAATCGCCGCAGTATTGAAGGCAAAAGGTGGCCAACGAAGTACTGATGGGGTGGTCATAATAATCTGGCCACTCAGTGTATAGCTGGATTTCTGACTTCTAAAATGACTGCATATTACTTTATACTACAGTTATTTCTTTTAAAAATCTAATTATGCTTGTTTAAAAATTTTAAAAATTAAAGTGGTTCTAAAAATTAAATCCCCTGTGACCCCCTTTTACTTCTTATTACTTTTCAGGGGTCCTTTTAATTCTTTTATTTAGTTTTATATGTACTTATATTTTATTTATATGTTGTTAATTATTTTTAATTAACATATATTTTGACTACATTTGAATAAATGATTTAACTTTTAAAAAAATCTACCCCATACCCATTCACATATACCTGTTATCACTTATAATATTTTGAAACAGACTCATGATAAAGTTTTACTGTATTTATAGCATAAAAATATAAAAAAATAGAGCTCAGCTATGGTCTGCCAATTATATAATTTTTTTGAACAAATTATCACTTGTAGGTAAGCCATTTTAAATATGTATCATTGGTTTTGTGTACTCATCAGTGATTTTTCCTCCAATTCTCTGCCAGAAGTAATATCATCTTCTGAAATAATTTAATGCGTTAGGTCAACAAAAGTTGAGAGAGAGAGAGAGAGAGAGAGAGAGAGAGAGAGAGAGAGATTTCTCTCCTAGGCTATGCTTCATCCAGTATGCTGGTTGGTTGATAAATACAGAGCTGATATTGTGAGATGTATGATTTTCATGTTCTCTATTTTGTTTAATTGCCTCACGTTGGTGAAGCTTATATACAGTGCTTTTCTGATAAAATGGGCAAAGGAGAAAAAAATTATTATCCAAATATCTAGAAAAGGCTTCCTTCTTTATAACTCTTCTACACATGTATTTCATATTTTATTCTCTCTCCTTCAATCACCCTATCCCTACTCTCAGATCATAATCTTGATTCATACATCACTAAGAAGATTGAAATAATAAGGAGATAACTTTCAGGAAATTACTTTTTTTAAATATGTTTTTTTTATTTGAGAGAGAGAGGAAGGGAGAGGGATAGAAACATCAATTGGTGTGCAGGACCCACAACCTGGGCATGTGCCTTAACCAGGACTCCAAATAGTAACCTTTTGGGTTGATGCTCAACCACTGAACCACACCAGCTGGGCTCAGGAAATTTCTTTGAGACTACATCTATCATCCTGCATATCAGCTCACATATTGTTGATTTTCTTTCATTACTAAAGGTGTATTGTCTGTGTTCCAAACAGAAGCTAAACACTGCACAATTGGCTATTATGCCTTAAATCCCATTCCATCTCAGGTTCTTAAAGATATTGCTCCATCTATTCTCCCATCTTATTTTATCATCATCATTTCTCTCTCTCTCTCTCTCACTCTCTCTTCTGGACCATTTTTTGTCAGCATCCAAGCATGGTATTATCTCTCCAATCTGAAAGAAAAATTGCCCTGATCTCACTCTTCTTTCAGCTACTATCTCATTTTTCTTTAACTCTTTACTGCAAAACTTAGTTATATTTTTAAAAAATTTATTTATATCAACCTATTCCCTTTTGAACCCTCTCCAATTAGGTTTCTGCAGCTAGTGCTTTGAGTGTACCATTTGATAAACTTCCTTTGTCAAATCAACAATGACTTCTTGTTATCAGATGCAATGAGCTTACTTCAATCTTCCTTTACTTGGTTAACAGTATCATTTGACACAGAGGATTACTCTCTTCTTCTAATACTTTTTTCACTTGTCATTATTACGTTCTTAGAATCTAGTTTTGCTATTACTCTTCTGGTCACTCCTTTAGCTGTCATAGTAAATGTGCTACAACTGACGTCTAAAACTGCTTTAACACTTCTGCTGGGTTTTTATTTCACTGAGACTTTACTCAAAGTCTTTACTATGATCATGCACACAGGGTGAGGCAGAGGTAGGCTTACAGTTGTTCATATGGAAAACAATACAAAAATGAATAAGTGATAATACAAGAGTAAATAAACTCTGTTTCATGTACTCATAACTGTAAACCTACTTTTGCCCCATCCTGTATAAGACATAGCCCCCACTTCTGTCCTTAGTTTTCTGATCACTTGTCTTAATCCTCTCTTTTTATTGTGTAAAATGCATTGACTTTTTCCTGTATCTTTAATATGCTGTGTGTATTATAATTTCAAGATTTTTGCTCCATGTAGAACTCCTTGGAATGGTCCTTTCCAGGACCTTTTTTTTTTTTTTTTTACTAGATTGCTCCCTTTACTGCCTTTATTCAGTAACCCACTCTCAGGGGGACCTTCTCCAGACAGCCTCTATCAAAAGTCAATACCCCTCTACCATGTTTGTACTTTGTATTCCTTTAGCCTACTTTATTTGTTCCCCTCAACACTTATCTAAAATTCTCTATTTCTTACTTATTTATTTATTTTATTCATCTCCACTATTGAAATGTAAACTACATTAAAATAAAATTTAATTTATTTTATAATATTTCTCCTTAGTACTTAGAACAATACCTGAAACATAATAGTTATTCAATAATACTTGAAAGATTAAATAAATGAATGAGTAAATTAGATTAATAGGTTACTTCTATATATACTTATAGATTGGGAAAAAACATAAAAAAATTTGAAGAAAGTGAGTGCTTAACTACCTTTTAATTTATTGTATTGGTGTGAAGAAACAAAATATGTCTTTTTCTCCCTGATGTAAGGATTTTCTTCTCAATTTTGGATGATTTTAGGGCTTCAATCCTAAAATATTTTGTATCAGTGTAGGTTTTTCTTTGTTTATCCATTGATTGCCACTTAGTGATGGCCAATTTCAATCAAGAAACAACTGTCTTTTAATACTGACAACTAAAATACAATTTCTTAAAGATGTCCTCCCCTGTCAGTTCCTCTACTCCCTGTTTCTAGAACTCTTCTTAACCAATCCACATTGTATAAAACCTGCACTTGTTTTCTCCTTTCCTTATATTTTTTTCATCTATTTTCACTTTGTTTATAGTTTTGTTCTCTAATATGATATTTTCTTAAGTTTATGTCCCAATACTTATCACATATATGTGTCTTTAGGCATTCTCTGAATATTTTACTTTATAAAGCCTTTAGAACAGATCAAATATCATTGCTCTTTTTTTTTGAGGATATTGTGTGATAGTTGTGCTTTTTAAAATGATCTTTTCTACTCCATACATTGTCTGTTTTCACAGTGATTCTTCGTTATGTCAGTCTTGCATATTAGATTTCCTCAATTGTCAAATGATTTCTGGTTCTGTGTCCATAGTTGAGTTAAGAACTTGAAAATCTACCAAAATCTCTGTGAAGTTAGGCAGGGCTTTGGATATAAACATTTCTATAAGATTAATCTGGCTGTGCCCTTGACTAAAAATTTCTGCAAATCATTATCTTATTAATTTCCTAAAGAGAAAATTTCATTGTCCTTCCCGGGCAAGGATGAGGATGTCTTAACCTCCTAAGAGGAGCTGAGCACACAAATGCTGGGCCCTCTCAATTTTCAATGTGCAAGTTTCCACTCAGATCTCTGCTTTCATCATGTATTATGACCATGAATTGTGTTTATTGCCTCCAACAGGATGCCATTGTGAACTCTCCAGAGAGTAAACCTCCAGCCTAGATGCCCCAAACAAGGAAATTTTAGCTCCAGTTATATCCACACTGTCAACATTAGTTGTGCCAAAATCCCTGTGGCTTTCTGGGATACTGTTGTGCAGTTGGGTTTGTTCCTAGGCATTTTTTCTTCCAGCTTAAATCTCAGTTTTTTAGTCTGATAAATCAGTTACCACTTGTGCACTTATCACCAGCTGCCAGCATTTTGTTTATGTTGCTTTTTCTCCCAACTCTTTGACCTTGTGATCAAAATTGTGAATTTTGATCCCCAACATTTCACTCTGACTTTTATCTCTTTTCTCTCATAGTACTGGAATTTCAGGAAGCAGTAGATAAAACCTATATATAATCAACTACATTTTACCAACTGTTCATATTACTAATAATCAGGAGACAAAATCTCCCCCTCCCCGCTCCCCCCACACACACCCAAAAGAAAGCAGTGGTCTATAAGAAAGTAGGTAGTTGAAAATTATATTTTAGAATCTGAATTTAAATAATTAAATGTGCATAGTAATATATATTATTTATATTTGAACAAATGACACTGTCCTCTTTTTAAGGCATTATGGTAAATTTATGGAAATGTTTTACATTTTATTTAGCTAATATAAAACAAAACAACCACAAAACCAATAAAACCTACAAATAAACAAAAACCTTAGTCTGGTTTATTTTTTAAATTTTTGTTATTGAGAGTATTACAGATGTCCCCAATAATGCCCCCATTGTCCCTCTCCACCTGGTTTCTGCCCCACCCCAGGTCTTCACTGCCCTATTGTCTGTGTCCATAGGTAATTCATATATGCTTATAACATCTTTGATTAATCTCTTCCCACCCCAACTTCTCCATTCCCTCTGTCTATTCCATGTTTACCTGCCTCTAGTTTTATTTTATTCATTAGTTTATTGTGTTCATTAGATTCCTTGTTCATTTATTTTGATTTTTAAGGTTCAATTATTGATAGATATGTATTTATTGCCATTTTATTGTT
>NW_005367809.1:1519633-1528144 GCF_000412655.1 Myotis brandtii | reverse complement strand
TAATCTTGATTATAGCTCCTTGCTGTTCATCACTTTGAATATTTCTTTCCACTCCTTTCTGGCCTACATAGTTTCTGTTGAGAAATTGGCTGACAATCTTATGGGCACTCCCCTATAGGTAACTAACTGCTTTTCTCATGCTGCTTTTAAGATTCTCTCTTTGTCTTTAACCCTTGGAATTTTAATTATGATGTGCCTTGGTGTGGGCTCTTTAGGTTCCTCTTATTTGGGACTTTCTATGCTTTCTGGAGTATAAATCTATTTATTTCAACATATAGGAGTTTTCAGTCATTATTTATTCAAATAGGTATTCAATATCTTGTTTTATCTCTTCTCCTTCTGGCAACCCCATAATGCAAATGTTGGTATGTTTGAAGTTGTCCTAGAAGCTCTTACACTCTTTTAATATTTTTGGGTTCTTTTTTTTCTTTTTGTTCTTCTGATTGGGTGTTTTTTGCTTCCTCAAATTGAAAATCATTAATTTGATTCTTGGAATTCTCAACTCTAGTGTTGAGTCCCTGTAAATTATTCTTTATTTCAGTTAGTGTATGCTTAATTTCTGGCTGGTTCTTTTTCATATCTTTGAAATTCTCACTAACATCTTTGAAAGTCTATCTAGGCCCCTAGAAGTTCTCACTAAGAACTTAAGATCTCTTTAAGATCCTTGAACAACATTATAACAATTGTATCTAGAACTCTGTATCTAGTAATTTTCTTGCTTCCATTTCATTTAGCTCTTTTTCTGGAGATTGCTTCTGTTCTTTCATTTGTGATATGTTTCTTTGTCTCTGCATTTTGACTTCTTCCTTGTGTTTATTTCTATGTATTGGGTAGAGTTGCTATGTCTCCTGGAATTGATAGAGTAGCCTTGTGGAGTCGGTGTCCTGTAGGGACCAGTGGCTCAGATTCCCAAGTCACCTGAGCTGGGCACTCTAGGTGCACCTCTTTGTGTGCATAGTCTTATTGTAGTTGAGCCTTGATTGCTGTTGGCATCACTGGGAGGAATTGACCTCCTGACCAATTGGTTGTGAAAACCAACTGCATCCACAATGGAAGAGCTGCTTGGCAGGAAACACTCCTATGGAGCTGGACTTGCTTCAGTAGGTTTTTGATGTTCCCTGAGTCTGCCCTTTGAGTGTGTCCCTTTTGGATGTGGGGAGTTGTAATCTGGTATGGTCTGAAGCTTTCTATTGTGTGTGCTTGCTCTGGGGCATCCTGGGAGGTGAAAAGTTGGACACAGCCTGTGCCCTGCCTAGGGCCACCTGTCAGGAGCTACAGAGTGATCTGCAGATGGATGCTATTTGCATTGGGCTTGGAAGTGTCCAGGCAAGTCAAGCTGTGGAAGCAAGGCAGGAATGGTGTTAGTGCCAGGTCTTGGGCCTTTTATTTATAGGTATGGGGCATGCTGAGTCCAGCTGCTACTTGTTTGAGAGATTTTAGGAAAGTCTGAAGCCTGAGCCAGGAAAGGCCATTCATATGGAAACGCCACTGCAAACAGTGGCTTTTTTGAAAACTGGGTGGGGTGGTGTCTCAGGGAATCACCAGGGCAGAGCAAACAGTGTATTCATGCTGATGGAAACTCAGATATGGCTGCCAGTCAACTCTGCAATGAGGGAGGTCCCAGCATAGGAACAATTCCCCTGTGCGAACCCTGTCTGGGAGAAAGCCACCCCCGAGTTGCTGTCGCAATGCCAGACAATCCAGTTCCTCCACATAGGTCCCTGGACCCCCGCCCCCGCCAAAGTCACTTCTTCAGTGCTGGAGCTTAAAGGGAACGAGTATGGATAAGTCTGTGCACCAGCTCTTTAAGAGGAATTGCCTGGGTCTGGAGCAGCCTCCATGTCACTTAGCCTCAATCCTGATGTGTTTTACAGCCTGAAGTTACAGAGACTTCTTTTCCCAGCTCTGGAACCCTGGGCTTAGGGTCTGGTGTGGGGCTGGGACCCCTTGCTCCTCACTGGAGGCTTCCACAGGGAGGATATCCCTCCCTATTAAAACCATGCCACATGTGGGTGTCATACCAGACCGCTCATCCACCCCTCCTACCAGTCTCCTTGCGCGTTCTTCCTTACTTCTCTAGTTATAGGACTTCCATTTAGTCAGATTTCAGGTGGTTCTGCATGATTGGTATTCTGTAATTTAGTCATAATTTTGATGTTGTTGTGGGAGGCAGTGACTACTGGCGTTTACCAATGCTGCCATCTTGATTCTCCCTGTCTAATATGGTTTAGTATTAATAACATATAATAGGAAAGAAAACGGAAGCTGATAATTTAAGAAAATTTTTGGAAAATCATTTTTACTTGTTCCTCACAAAGCAAATATGGGCCTTCATTTTATATTCTTGTACGAATTTTTTCCTTCCCCGTTCAAAGAGTGAAATTAAAGCCTCCTTTATAGCACACTCAGTTATGGTATAAACTTACATAGTGTTTCATTTTGTAGTTTGGCTTTAATTTTTGGAATCAGTCCCATTAATGCATTAATGACAAGGCAGAATTCAAAATTTTAATTCAGTGCCAAATGTTCTGACTGTGTTAAACCTAAGTTGGCAAATGATTTTCTTTATTACTGGGAACAATCTTTAATTGTTTTAATGAATGTCCATATGTAGCTGTGTAAAATTTCTTACCCCTAACCAAATTTGAATGCTGTTAGTGATAAGAACTTGGATTAAAATGACATCGTCAGAACATAATTATGTTCTTTTACTTCTATATCACATAAGTGCCAAAATGTATTTTCAGATGTAACAGTCCAGCTTACTAGCTGTGGTCTTATGCTACATTAATATCATTATGAAGAATGAAAGAAACAAAGATGTAAAGAAGGAAGAAAAAAAAGAACTCCAATTTCATATTTTATGTGAATTTTTATATGTCCTTATCATAGGAAAGCTCATTTCAAGGTGCATTGACACAAAGTCATTTTTATTTTGTCTTTAAAATAATACTTCCCTGGTCAGTGTAGCTCAGTGGTTGAGCATTGACCTACAAACCAGGAGGTATTGGTTCACTTCCTGGTCAGAGCACATGCCCAGGTTGAGGGCTTAATCCCCAGTGTGGGGCATGCCGGAGGCAGTGGGTCAATGATTCTCTCTCATCATTGATGTTTCTCTCTCTCTCTCCCTCTTCTTTCCTTTCTGAAATCAATAAAAGTATATATCTTTAAAAAACACAATTCTATAATTGGCATAAAATATGTGCTAGTTTATTGAAAGATAAATTTAGACTCATGAAAATGAATAATTTGCCCAAGATTATATGAAGAAAATATGGCTAGATTTCTATTAGATTGAAACTGTTTTTGATTAGTCCAAGGTTTTTTAGTAACATGTGAATAACCCTTATTACGTATTTTAATGCAGACATCCTATAACTTTCTTAATTTGTAATATAAGAAGGGTAAACTATGCTTTTAAAACCTTGAATATTCCCCAGGTTCCTAAATATTCACATTTACATGATTACCATTTTGATTTTTAATTATATAAGCTTTGGTCACCAGCATGTTAAGCATTTAAAACAGGAAACCCTTTAAGTGTCAAAAAAGTAGAATTTTTTAGTCTAGTGGTTTTAAAAATGTCATTGAACCATGAACTTTAAGTTTTATCTTCTTCCTCTGCAGAACATCTGCATTATTGCTATTGTGAAAATGTCATTGAACCATGAACTTTAAGTTTTATCTTCCTCTGCAGAACATCTGCATTATTGCTATTGCAGAGTAGCTTAAAAGCATGGTAAAAACAATTTCCTACTAGTGAAGTGACTACATTTATTTTCATTCTTTTTTTCTTTTTTAATACCTACGGTAGCAGTGACACACCCAGGCTCCAGCAGAGGCTGCAACCTGGCGTTAGTCACATCTTCTGTTGTAAAAACAACTTCCTTAGGATCAAAAAGAAGCAACCCAGCCTTGGGTTCTGATGTCTGTGCATTTCTCCTGTTGAGAAGTATCTTTACCAAATAGCTATGGCCCATAAGGGAACTGGGGGAAACGCAGGACATTCGTTTTAACACAAGCGCTTAGCCTCATGCCCTTGACTAGCTCTGAATGACTGAAGAGTCACCAAATGGAGGAACTTTGCAATGTGAGTTATTAGGGAGGCTCAGAGAAGAGCACCAAGGACAGAAACCATTTCGGTTTTACTTAAGTCCTTGCTTAGCTTCAGAATACTTTCTATCGTCTGGGTGAAAAATAGTTCAGAGTAAGTCAAGGAGAGGAGAGCAAATAAACAAACACAAAGTAAAGGGCTCCATTAAGCTTTCCCAAGGTAGACTGGGGTAGAAAATCTCGTATATGTGTCAATATGGCCCTTTGCATCTCAGTGAAAAAAAAAATGTTTAACTTACTTCAGCAATTCCATCAGTAGTGCGCTTTTTTTTTTTCTGACTACAAGTTACCAGACATAAATGCAGTGGAGTCCATCAAACATTCTTCAAAAGACAGAACTGGCACATTTTTATAAAACTTCATTTTGCAGGTGGATTTAAAAAGGCTGGACAGGGGTTGGCAGTAATCCTTCTATGCTGCAGTGAAATGCATAAACAGGTAAAGGGAAAACACTTCAGTGTGCGATTAAAATGGAATCATTGCTGCTGTCTTGATTATTTAATGGCTTGTACAACATAAATTATTTAACCTGATTCACATTTGGTTACTTTTGAAATTCTAATTCACTGCTCTGGATTAGAGAGACCGAGAAGACTTGGTTAGACTGGCTTTGCTTTATTTCTACCCTTTCTTGTTGTCATCTTTCATATATGCTAGTATATGTGAAATTATGGTTTTCCAAAACTTTTCCTCCTTTCCTCACAATTTTTTTCTCACCATTTTTTCAATCTGAACAATACAAAATATTGAAACCAGTGTTTGTATTGACTTAATTGGTCAAACTATTTACCTTCAATATCCATTTGATTTTTTTCATGATCTATTAAATTTTTAAAATGTATTATTATTGTTTGACACCATTACAAATATCCCCATTTCCCCCAACTTTGCCCACCTCCACCCAGCCCCCACCCCGCCTCCCCTCTGGCCATCATCACCACACTGTTGTCTGTGTCCAAATGGAGGACGTCA
Source organism: Myotis brandtii (assembly GCF_000412655.1). Classification (NCBI taxonomy): domain Eukaryota; kingdom Metazoa; phylum Chordata; class Mammalia; order Chiroptera; family Vespertilionidae; genus Myotis; species Myotis brandtii. The sequence goes on along the minus strand of NW_005367809.1, from coordinate 1,523,059 downwards.
AGAATCAGTTACAAATAACTGATTTAAAGACTCTTATTGCCAAGGCTACAACCAGAAGTGTTTTAATGGGGAGCAGCGTTGGTTACCTTAAAATGTGCTTCTTTTAGATATTGATTATTTTAAGCTGGTTAGTTTTGAGAAACAAAAGACTCAGGAGAAACCTTTGACCTTCCTCCATATTGCCTAAAACATTTAGGTAGATAGCTTGCTCCAGGAAGGGAGCCATTGTCATAGATACCTAGAGTGTAATATGACCTAAGTGTGATAGACAGGGAGGAATCTAGCAAGGCCCATTTGTCCCAAGTCCCCTATGGGCCTCATTATTAAAGGTGACCCACCAAACATTTATCTATTAAATACTTGTTTTCCTATCTCCATGTGAATAGCCTTCTTGCCCATGAAGTTTCAAACCATAAATCCTGCCCCTCTCACTCCCCTTTTCTCCTTAGTTCAAAATGGCACGTTAACCTCAGCTGCCCAGTTTGTTCTTGGGTCCCAAGTTCTTATGGAATCCTGTATGTACATTCATGAATAGAATATATTTTGGTCATTTCCTCCCACCAATCCATCTCACACTAATTTGATCATTAGTCCAGCCAGCCTAATTTAGAAAGGTGGAAGGAAAATTTATTTTTCTGCTCCCAGTTTTGATTATAAATGTTTGCAACATCCCATAATTAACTATAATATTTATCTATTAACTATAAAGTTGTGCTTTATTGATGTAGCTTAATTCCAGTATTTCTTACATTTTTGTTAGGGTAATATAGGTTATATTTCAATACCTCTTAAACTTTCTGGGTGCTTGTTCCAGATTAATAAAATATTCTAGGATAGAATTATTATAAATACCAATTCCACTTCCTTTTGAGAGATAGAAGAGAAAATTCACAGTGTTTAATCAGTTGTTAATTATCCTCTGTAAATATGTCTATTTTGTAATATATTGGAACAAAGTATTGGAAAAGCTCATTTCAAATGTTTATTATGAACAGAAAAAATAAATCTTTTGCTCTCAGAAATACTTTTAGCAAGACTTTAATGGAAATAAAATATTGCCCTCCCTCACAGTTTTTTTTAGTTATCATTTAATAAAGGGGGAAATACCCTATTTTCCCTTGGGGTTTTCCATTGTTTTGTTGCTATTATTGATTTATTTTTTTTATGTTTCTGTGACTTGCTGTTTTATGACTTTAGGCATGGTGACTCTTGTTAATTCCAAATAGTACTGCTTGGGTAAGGTGGCTGAACAAAGTGACTCAATGAAGTGAAAAATGTTCATGTCCTGTTTGATGCTTCTGAAATTTTCTATGTCAAGATGGTTTGCCCAAGGACATATATTCCCACTTTCAGTAAGTTGTTTTGCCATATGTGCCAACTGATTCTTTAGACACAATTCTCTTTGTGGTGCTTTTTCAAAATGTTTTGCCAAGTTCAGTTGAAGCTTGTTAAACAAACCTCTTACACTTTTTAAAAGCAATCACCCAATTATTTTTAAGAGAAAAAAAACAAATGACTATTAATATCTCAGTTGATGTATTTAGATAGTCTCAAGCAAAAACTTTGTACTTTTGTCTTGACTATGTGAATTCACTCATCAAATTATTCCACTTGAAAAAAACAAGTGATATATCATAGGATTTTTCTTTCTTCCATTAAAAAAAATACACCTTAGAGATCTAAGTCAATTTTCTTTTAAGTTTTTAATTTTTAGCAAAATACACTTTAATTCCTGTGATAGTGTTTTATTTATTGTGCTTTTTTATCGATAATATAAATGTTTTATTATATAAGAGAAAGTATATGATTTATTTGCTGCCTACTCAATAGCAGAAACCATGAATTATTTTAAATATATATTATCATAAAATGCTAAGGACATAGTTATAATATATCAGGTTATTTAATAATTAGGAAATGGAAATATTGAATATCTAACCCAAATTTCCAAAGCTGTAAATATCAGGGATAGATTTTTTCAGGTTTACATAATTGTCAAAATTATATTATTTTCTTTACTTCCTATTACTGTGGTGCAATACATATAAAATTGTGGATAAAAAAATAGTTTCTTGGTGAAGTAGATTCATAGAATTATTTGATCATAAATTCTTAAGTGGGTAGCTCATGGTGGGTAGTCACCCCCAAGACTATAACTTTTTAGTGAGAGGTTTTTAAGCCCTGTCTTTGTTCTTGTACATCTAGGTTAACACACCTTTGAAATACCAGAAGTAATACTCCTCATATGACAACCCTCAAGAGAGCACATTGTCTTAAATACCCTGTAATCTAATCTGCTTTGTTTTCTTACACCTTCATATTGTCTTCCTTACATTTGCTCCTTAATTTGTAATACATAAAACTAAATACAAAATTGTCACTCTCCAGAGCATCTTAGATCTAACTTTTGGGCAATTGTCATCAATTTTGGCTCAAATAAATTCATGCAACTTTTTTTACAAATTTGAACGTTTCTTATGTTGACAATACTGAGCATGAAATTATTATATAAGAACATTTCCTGAGCTTCAAGACTCAGTGAAAGATAGATGCTTAGTGGTGATAGTGAGAAGTGATCCTGTGCTTTCTAATGAAATACCATTCTCAGCTTAGATAAAAATGATAAACTCTTCATTGAAATCTCATTTCAACAGATTATTCTTATGACAAATTACCACAAAGAAAACACACACACAAGTAGGCACAGAAAATAAAGCATTTGAACAAAACAGAATTCAATTTCTAAAGAAACAAAAAGTTAATCTAGGAATAATAATTAAAACAGATAGAGTGGATCCTCTTTTTCCATACATTCTGTATTTGAGAATCCCCCTTAAACTAAAATTTCTGTTTGATCTCCCAGATCAATATTTGTGGTGCTTTTCTGTTCATTTGGGGACATGCACAGAGAGGCAAAACATTTGACTTTACTGACACACAAGTTCCTGGCTGATGTCGACAAGTGAAGACCCACCTTCTTGTTTTAGCTCTCATACTATAAACTGTCTTTTCTGAGTCTATTCAGTACCTAATTTTTTTTTCATTTTTGAGATTCATGTTGATAATTTTACTGTTTAAAAAGGCCTCAAACATAATGCTGAAGTGTTGTCTAGTGTTTTCTTTAGGCAAAATGGCTCTGATATGCCTTTTGGAGAAAATACCTTTTAGATAAGCTTTATACAGGCATGAGTTATAGTGTATTGGCTGTTCAATGTTAATAAATCAATTATCTACACTAATAAAAGAGAAACATGGTAATTAGCATACAACCGCTACCCTTCCCATTGGCTAATCAGCATATCCTTATGCAAATTAACTGTCAGCCAAGATGGCGGCTGGCAGCCAGGCAGCTGGAAGCAAACATGAGGCTTGCTTGCTCCAGTGACTGCAGACTCCAACGTTCCCCGCCTGACTTGCCGGCCTCTG
>NW_005367809.1:1511190-1518470 GCF_000412655.1 Myotis brandtii | reverse complement strand
TCTGTGCATGACAGGGGGCGGCGCCCCAACTCCCCAATCAGCCCTGCTCTGAGCCCGACCAGGGGCTGCACCTAGGGATTGGGCCTGCCCTCTGCCACCCAGGAGCAGGCCTAAGCCAGCAGGTCGTTATCTCCTGAGGGGTCCCAGACTGCAAGAGGGCACAGGCTGGGCTGAAGGACCCCCCTCTCCCCCCCGCCGAGTGCACAAATTTTTGTACACCGGGCCTCTAGTATATTAAATAAGGTATCTTTAAAAGAAATACAGATAAAACAAAGTTATGTATTGATCTCTTGATAAACATGTTATGACCACCTTGGCTGGTGTGGCTCAGTGGTTGAGTGTCAACCTATGAACCAGGAAGTCACAGTTCAATTCCCGGTCAGGGAACATGCCAGAGTTTGGGTCCCCTGCCCAGGCCTAACACCCCTCTGGCCTGGGTAAGGGCGGAGCCTGCGATCAGAGCAGGCTGGGGGTCCCCTGCCCAGGCCTAAGGTCCCGGCCAGAGGTCTGAGATCTTGGGCAGGGGCGGAAATCCCCAGTAGGGGGCGTGCAGGAGGCAGCTTATCAATGTTTCTCTCTCATTATTGATATTTCTATCTCTCACTTCCTTTCTCTCTGAAATCAATAAAAATATATATATATTTTAAATGTTAAGACCAGAAGCTTGAAGGAACTTAATTCCATATTTTTCCTAGGAACAATGGTCCGGTGTTCTCTAATTCAGTTTTTTTTGTCTGTTTCATTTTTTACCTTTTTATTGAATTTGTTGGGGGGGGGGTGAAAATTAATAAAATTATATAGGTTTCAGGTGTACAGTTCTATAATAGATCATCTGTATGTTGTATTCTGTGTTCACCACCCCAAGCCAAGTCTCCTTCCACCACCATTTATCCCCCCTATAATCTTTTCTACATCACCCCACTTCCCTGCTAATTCAGTTTTTGCTGTGTCTTTATAAAACATAACTACTGGGAATAACAAAAAGTTACTACAGTTGGCATTTTTTTCAAAACTCAAGAGTAGATAAACCTAGGTTTAAATATACTAACAAACACTATAACTGAGATTATGGATCTTTCCAGTCCCAAAACAAACTCATTCTCTCAGTTGTAACAGAATCTAGAGTAAGAAAACACTATCTTAGTGAAAAGGAAAGAAAAAAGTCAGCAGAATATAAATAAGGAAAATTTCAATTCAGATCAGTGACTTAATAATGATATAATGAACACTGTGTCCTCCCTTCTATTTTCCTTTCCCTTCATGCTCTATCCTTTCTGTCTCCCAATATTAGTATTTATCAGAATTTGTTGATTATTTTTTATAATATTGTTTTTTCCTTCATAATTTCTCTGTCTTACTACATATAAGCTAGCCTTTATTATTTCACACACAGATTATTGAAATAGCCTTTTTTCTTTAATATGCAATTAAAAAATCATCCTGCATCCCATCTTAAATTATTTGTTATTGTGGGTAAGAAATGTAAACATCTTGAATATGGTTTTTGAGGCTATATAAAAAAATCTGATATCTGCAGATCTACACTTTGTAAAATGCCAGTTTGTATATGTTACCCATTTGATAAGAAACCCCAATGAGTTATCACTTCCTGCATCATGATCTCCAGATCTGTAGAACAGGGCGTCAAGTACAGAATTAATTGTGTCCTTGATGATGACAAACCAGATTCTTCAAATGCTTGCCTGTGCTCCATGGAAACTCCTATGCTGTATCATTGGGGGATTGCCAGGAACTCCCTGGCCCTATACTCACACTGATAGAAACTAAATAAATAGTAGTTATGTTTCAATATAAAAGACTAGAAATATGTAGTCAAAGTAAAAATTTGTTTAAATAGTCTGATCATGAAATATTAACAAAAGCATAAGTTGAGTAATGCACTAGGATTATGAAGGCTTATAGTCCTTTAAGAATTATGTAAAATAAAATTGAAAATTTAGTTTTTTATCAGGAAATTTCATAATTTATTTCATGTCTCATCTTGCAAACTGAGTCACTGCAAGTGAAAAACATATGCTGCCGTGAGATTTGCCAACCCCCAAGTCAAATAACCAACAGAAGAGATGTCTATTAAAAGCCCAGTTCCCATTGGCTGTGATTAGCCTGTTTGCTCATTTTTTCCAGGTAGAGACAGAATGTTGTGATCTATGATAATCACATCTTACATGAACTGTTGCAATTTTTTTCCCATTTGACCTGTAAGGAAGCTGAGTTAAACTTATATTCATTTTAAAAATTTGGAAAATCAGGTTTAGATGTGTTTAGTGACATTAATGGTAAGAGGCAACTCAGCTCAATTGCTTCCACAGATCATGATGTACCAAGGTTGTTTTTTCAAAAGTAGTGAGTAGTATGTTTAGAAGCCTAGTGGTAAAATGAGAAAACTCATGACCCCAGACAATTTTAAGGTCACACAGTGTCATGAAAAACATGTACTTGAAGTTGAACTTTTCTCACTCTTTGCTCTCAGAAGCAGGCAGTATTATGTTATTAAAAATGCAATCTGTATTGAATACTAAAAGCTAATTTTCTTTATAATAAACACAAAATATGCATGCAGTGTTTTGCATTTATATTTATTTTACATAATTCTTCAGGACTATAAGCCTTCATAATCCTAGTACATTACTCAACTGTTTGGTAATATGAAGGTTACTATTTCCTTTCCATGCTCAATGCAATTTTCAGTTAAAACATTAAATTTCTGTGTGTTTTTTTAAAGATCTTTCTTTTATGTGGTATAACAAGCTCGTGCAAACAAAGTTTTAAAAATTAAAATCAGTTATAATGTTGTCCTGAGTATATTTTTCAAGGATGAATGCTTTATTATTATAAATATCTACACTAATAAAAGACAAAGATGCTAATTGACCATACCTTCACTACGCCCACCAGCCAATCAGAAGAGTATGCAAATTAACCCAACAAAGATGGCCATTAAATTTGCATACTGCAGGTGGGGCCCCAGCCAGAGGCCTGAGGCCTGGGTTGGTGATCAGAGTGGGCTGGGGGTCCCCTGTCCAGGCCTAATGCCCTGGCTAGAGGCCTGAAGCCTGGGCAGGGACAGAGTCTGCGATCGAAGCGGGCTGCAGGTCCCCTGCCCAGGCCTAAGGCCCCGACCTGAGGTCATAGGCCTTGGCAGGCAATCGTACCGAACTGGAGGTCCCCTGCCTAGGCCTAACGCCCCTCTGGCCTGGGCAGGAGCGGAGCCTGCTATCTGAGCGGGCTGGGGGTTCCCTGCCCAGGCCTAAGGCCCCGGCCAGAGGCCTGAAGCCTGGGAAGGGACAGAGCTGGCAATTGCCCGGAGCTGGGGGTCCCTTGCCCAGGCCTAAAACCCCGGCCAGAGGCCTGAGGCCAGGGCAGGGGCGGAGCCTGCATCGGAGCGGGCTGGGGGTCCCCTACCCAGGCCTAATGCTCCTCTGGTCTGGGCATGGGGGGAGCCTGCTATCGGAGCAGGCTGGGGGTCCCTTGCCCAGGCCTAATGCCCGGCCTAAGGCCTTAGTCCTGGGTAAGGACAGAGCCCGGGATCGGTGTGAACCACAGAGGAAACACCTTTTTTGGCCGCTCATTGGCTAAGCTCCCTGTATGCCACTGGTAATATTCTTAGTAACTTGGGTAATAAGAATCCAAGAAGGTGATGTAGGGCTTTTCCACCACACTCCTGGAGAAAAAAACAAAGGTCTTCTGCTGGAGGGGCTAAAAAATATCATATCCTGCCCTTGCTGGTTTGGCTCAGTAGATAATGCCTTGGCCTGCCTACAACAGGGTCTGGGTTCAATTCTGACCAAGGGCATATACCTAGGTTGCAGGCTCTTCCCTGGCTGGGGCCCAGGTCAGGGCTCATGCAGGAGGCAACCAATCAAAGTGTTCCTCTCACTTTGATGTTTCTCTTTGTCTTTCCCTTTCTCTTCCAGATTCTCTAAAAATCAATGGAAACATATCCTCAGGTGAGGATAAAAAAAATAATAAAGAAATGTCATATCCTATGAAAGATACATCTTGAAAATGCCTAAAGAAAGTTGTCATTTTTTCATGGTGAAGGGACTGGAGTCCATGTTGATGAAAACATCTTGGTGGCTGCGGTGACTGGCAGTGGCTGCAGCAACGGAGTGAAGGGGCTGGTGCCTTCCCCTGATCAGCCTGGTCGCCACCCACAAAGGGAGGCCAGACTGTGGCTTAGGCCCGCTCCCCAAGGGGAGCAGGGAACAGGCCTAAGCCATCAGTAGGACATCCCCTGAGGGCTCCCAGTATGTGAGAGGGGGCAGGCTGGGCTGAGGGACCACAACCCACCAATGCACGAATTTCGTGCACCCGGCTCCTAGTTGTAAATAAAAGCATAAAAATGAGAAACACTTCCAATTATATTATTAATTAGCAAATGTATAATTTATAAACAGTAATTAAGAGTCAGTGATAGCAAAATATGAAGATATGACCATGGCTTTTGGTTCTACTTGGTCAAAACATTTTAAATGTTAATTTATTGTTTCAAAATTATTTTGAAAGAAATTCCTATTAATATTTTATATTTTATACCATTTAAATTTCACAACAGGAATTTTATTTTAAGTTGTGATTCTTCAAATATACATACTAACTTAGTGCAATTTGGTAAGATATCACTATTTCCACTCTCCCATTTATCAAATAATCTGATCTCCCTATCTATATCTGTTTTTTTCCCAAATTAAAGTCCTCCTTAATTTTATTAGAGCTATGCTCTATTCAACATGACAAGGTTATAATAGTTATTATTCTCCATTAAACCAAATGGACCCTACTTCTGTATCACCTTTTATGATCTTGTCACCAAAATCATGCAGTCTTACTCCTTTAGTGTGGGCAGTCACCAAGGTCCACCCTGACTCATGAGAAGATATCAATTATTTTCCTTGATAGAAAGGTAGTAAGAGCCTTAAAGTACATGTGGGATAGGGAATACAACCACTTTTGGAAAATACATTCGGCTGCAGCTGTCTTTCTACTAAATGGGACCATATTGATCAAATATAGTGAAATAAAGGTGTTCAAATGTTGTTTTTTTTGTATATAGTTCTTTGTAACCAGCTGTTGGACTATAGTATATTTTATTTCCTTATTCTCTCATAGCATTTTTTTTTTCTGCATGCCTGTAACTTTCAAACCTTTTGTATCGTGAATTAAATTAGAAGTTATTACATATTTAAAAGTTAAACATGATTATTTTAAAAACTATCAATCAGAATATAACACCCCAAAATTTCACTGTTAATGTGATTAAATCAATTCAGTCTCTAAGTTTTCAATGTTTTGTTATATTTAGTATAATCCATATTTCACTACAAATACAAAGATGCTAATTGACCATACCTTCACTACGCCCACCAGCCAATCAGAAGAGTATGCAAATTAACCCAACAAAGATGGCCATTAAATTTGCATACTGCAGGTGGGGTGGACAGCGCCAGATGCCACCGGGGAGGCAGAGCTGGTGATCGCCCCTGTTGGACTATAGTATATTTTATTTCCTTATTCTCTCATAGCATTTTTTTTTTCTGCATGCCTGTAACTTTCAAACCTTTTGTATCGTGAATTAAATTAGAAGTTATTACATATTTAAAAGTTAAACATGATTATTTTAAAAACTATCAATCAGAATATAACACCCCAAAATTTCACTGTTAATGTGATTAAATCAATTCAGTCTCTAAGTTTTCAATGTTTTGTTATATTTAGTATAATCCATATTTCACTACAAATTTTTTTCTTGACATTAATTACTTTATGTTCTTTTGACAGATGTGGTTACAGTATATACAAAAAACATATGATTATTAACATTAAATATACATAAATGTATTCTCTAACCAATCTCCTAAAGTGACACATTATTAAAATAAAGTACTAATAGACTAAACTAGTTCCCAAATATTGCCTAGGTTCGTGGTCGGCAAACCGCGGCTCACGAGCTAGATGCGGCTGACAGCGCCAGATGCCACCGGGGAGGCAGAGCTGGTGATCGCCCGGCCAGAAGCCTGAGGCCTGGGCAGGGGTGGAGCCGGCGATTGCACAGGGCTGGGGTTCCCCTGACCAGGCCTAGGGCCCGGGCCAGAGGCCTTAGGCCTGAGCAGGCAATCGGAGCAGCCTGGGGGTCCCCTGCCCAGGCCTAACGCCCCTCTGGCCTGGGTAGGGGCGGAGCCTGTGATCAGAGCTGGCTGCAGGTCCGCCCAGGCCTAATGCCCCAGCCAGAGGCCTGAGGCCTGGATAGGAGATCGGAGCAGGCTGGGGGTCCCCTGTCCAGGCCCAGTTTGCCGATCACTGGCTAGGTAATTCACAGCAGAAAAAAAATGAATTTGCCAGCAATTGTGTTTATAGGGTCAGTGCTGCATGCTATAACATAAATAATGTATAAAATACAGGCTGGGGGTCCCCTGTCCAGGCCTAATGCCCTGGCTAGAGGCCTGAAGCCTGGGCAGGGACAGAGTCTGCGATCGAAGCGGGCTGCAGGTCCCCTGCCCAGGCCTAAGGCCCCGACCTGAGGTCATAGGCCTTGGCAGGCAATCGTACCGAACTGGAGGTCCCCTGCCTAGGCCTAACGCCCCTCTGGCCTGGGCAGGAGCGGAGCCTGCTATCTGAGCGGGCTGGGGGTTCCCTGCCCAGGCCTAAGGCCCGGCCAGAGCTTCCTTCCTTCCTTCCTTCCTTCCTTCCTTCCTTCCTTCCTTCCAATCCTTTCTTCCTCTCTCTCCCTCTTTTTTCTTCCTTTCCTTCTTAAATTCAACAAATACTCTCTACTTCATATTATGTGCTAGGTATTCTTGGCACTGAGTCTATAACAATGCATAATATACACAACATTTTCTGTTCAAATAAAATGGAGTATATACATCTTAATGGGGATACACACAAGTTATATATATATTCCAAAAAATTCCAATGGGTTAAATCTGAAAAAATGAAACATTGGAATTAATAATTATTCAAAGTGTGTATACATTTTTGTGACTATATATATATATCTACACTAATAAAAGAGAAACATGGTAATTAGCATACGACCGCTACCCTTCCCATTGGCTAATCAGCATATCCTTATGCAAATTAACTGTCAGCCAAGATGGCGGCTGGCAGCCATGCACTGAAGAGAGCAGGGAGGCTTGCTTGCTCCAGTGACGGCGGACTCCAACGTTCCCCGCCTGCCGCTGCCGGACTCTCAGCTGCAACTCTAAGCAACTATGTACTATGTTGCAAATAAGAAGCTAAACAAAACCCCAGAAACCGGC
>NW_005367809.1:1482770-1511158 GCF_000412655.1 Myotis brandtii | reverse complement strand
CTGTTGTTGTTATATCCTTTTGTTACTGCTTATTTATTAATAAATTTATATATGATTTTCATATACATTTTACTAATTTCCTTTCATCTCTCACACTTCTATTATAGAGAAAGGGCAAATAGCAATATTAAAATATCTCTGCTAATTAATTCCCTTTTAAAAAAATATATTTTATTGATTTTTTACAGAAAGGAAGGGAGAGGGATATAGAGTTAGAAACATCGATGAGAGAGAAACATTGATCAGCTGCCTCCTACACACTCCCCACTGGAATTGTGCCCGCAACCAAGGTTCATGCCCTTGACCGGAATCAAACCTGGGACCCTTGAGTCTGCATGCCGATGCTCTATCCACTGAACCAAACCGGTTAGGGCAATAAATTCCCTTTTAATGTGCACGAATTTCGTGCACCAGGCTACTAGTATATATATATATATATATGATGAGAACCATGGAGTAAAAGAAGTAATATAAAACAGAAGATGAGCATGGGGAGAACTAGAATGTGGGGTGACAATGGGGATTTTACCTTTATGAAGCTTATTTTCTTGTGTGAACAAATGCATGGTGGATAATTTTTGTATAATATGGTTTGTGTAAGTATTTTTGGTTTGTCATATAAGCATCAAAAAACACAAATTATGCAACTTTATATGTTATTTCACATTTCTTAGCCTCGGTTTATGCATAAAATAATATATCCCTTCTAATTCCATAATAAAATTTCAGCTCAAAATGTCTGTGTAATTACAAAATAATAATTTTTTATTTGAGTTGTTCTTAAAATGCAATCTTGGGTATCAATCAATGTCTTCAATATAAACTTTTATTGCAAAGTATCTCAATATAATTAACACTTTATGGTTTAAAAACTGATATTGTAGCAAGGAATATGATCCTAATACAACCTTTTCTATTGTGAGTTAGAGAAAAAAAATCATTCTGAATTTCCAATTGCATTTAATGCTAATTTCTGAAATCATTTCATGAATATCAAACTAGTTCTTTTCTTAAGGCAGTAGTAGACTATTGTACTAAAAAAATGTTTTTATTGTCACCTATCTATTAGAGATTTTCTTATACTGTAAGAAGGCAGTATCCTATATAATAAAAGGGTAATATGCAAATCGACCAACCGGCAGAACAACCAGTTGCTATGACCACCAGGGGGAAGGCCACAGGGGGAGTGCCATCAGCCAGAAGCCCTGAGCCGGGCTCATGGCTGGCGTGCGCAGCAGTGGTGGCTGGAGCCTCTCCCACCTCTGCAGCAGTGCTAAGGATATCTGACTGACGGCTTAAGGATGTCCTAAGCCGTCAGTCGGACATCCCCCGAGGGCTCCCAGACTCCGAGAGGGTGCAGGCCGGACTGAGGGACATGCCTCCCACTGCTGAGTGCACAAATTTTGTGTACCAGGCCTCTAGTTAAATATAACTTACTATGAACATGTCATAGGTAAAAATTTACAAATACCTTTTAATTTTTTCCTCCAAATTTAGTTATTGATTATATTCTCATGTAAATGATTCGTTTCTCTGTGGTATTGATGTGTTATTTATATATATTGCATTAATAATAAAACCTTAAACAAAATATTAAAATAATAAAAATCATGATATTTAAAAGAATAATTCTCAAAATACACATCCATGAGAGAAATTACTTATCAGTGCTTCCTTTAAAGATCATAGTTGAAGAAGATAATAGAAATCAGATAACGTATTTCCTTCTAGTTCTGCTCTTGGAACAAAATATTTAGGACATCTTCTGTGAAACATTAAACAATCTTAGATAAGCTAGTCAAGATTTATTTTGGTAATTACATTATATTAACCATCTATTTGGTCTTGGGTATCTTCATTGTGTTATACAAAATGGACTAAAGAGAAGGATTAGTTCACTGATTGCAGAAGGATAAGTGATTGTTTGGAAACTTAAATAGTCAAAGAAAACAAATATTTGGAAAAATGACTAATGCATATAAGGACTTTATAAAATTTATGTACGATTCATTTATCTAACAATTCTATAAATGTCCATTTATTTACTTATATTTATAAAAATTAATTGAAATATTTATTTATATTTTAAAATTTATTTAAATTTTAAACCAATATACTTTGAGGCAAAGCCTTTTGAAGAATCACAAATAGTTATTTCATGTTCTCTAAGTTTAAACCTGAGAAGTATAGAAATATATATGAATTTTTTTTCTTTTAAGATTTGAATTTATGGTTGGAGTGAAGCATAATTATAGCAATTAATAAATATAGTTGTATTGATTTTAGAGAGGAAGGAAGAGAGAGAGAGAGAGAGATAGAAACAGCAATTATGAGAGAGAATCATCGATCGGGTGCCTTCTGCATGCCCCTACTGGAGATCAAGCCGGAAACTTGGGCATGTGCCCTGACCTGGAATCAAACTGTGACCTCCTGGTTCTTAGGTCAATGCTCAACCACTGAGCAACACCAGCTGGGTTAATTACAGCAATTTTTAGCAAAGGGTTTTGAGTTAGAGAAGCTAGGAAGATTCAAGTTTTTTAAAAGTCACTTAACTTCTCTAAAACTTTGTTTTCTCATCTATAAAATGAGGAAAATAATCATAACTATTTCATAGTGTTATGGGGAGCAAATTGATTATTACAATACCTAATATTTAATAACTACTTTAAAAGTGTTTTATAAGTCATGCTACTGTTGTTATCAGTCTGAGTGCTATTTAACCCAAAACAAATTTAAGTTTAACTTAGAATATAATTTTTCCCTAAGAGGCAGAGAAAATGACCATCAAATGTTGAGATCTGAGCTGTTTATCAAAATATAGCCAACCTAAGAGTCAATTGAAAATGTCATTTTACTTTAAACCCATGTTTGCAGTAATAATGATTATGTTTATATTGAAAGGAATTCTAGGGCCAAAATAGGCAGGTTTAGGAAATAAAGAGGGACCATGGGGGAGGAATGCATATGTGAAAGACAGAGGTATTTCTGTCCTGAGAAGTTAAAGCAATTATAAGGTAGATCAAAAGCAGCCCTGAAGTGAGCAGTTGGAGACAAAAAAATGCTTATTTTACTTGTACAAAGGATAGACAAATACCATGGATAAGGGGGTGGGGGAGACAAACATTCACAGAGGATAAAGAAAAATCACAGAATGCTAGAAAAAAGGAAACATTTTCACAGAGGATAGAGGAAAGTTTCAAGATAAGGGGAGAGAAAAAAGGAGGCACCATGTGGGCTTTGGTCTTGGAAAATGATACTATGTAACAAAATAACCAATGAGGAGAGAATGGGGGCCCTAAATTAATGAAAGGTCCAATTAGAAAGAGTCAGGTTCAAACAAAGAACTGCAGCATATATAAACCAAAGACAAAGGAAGACAAGGTGAGATTTTTTTTCCCATTAGAGAGAGAACAGGCTTTTCCCATTTGGGGGGCCCTTCCCAGCGAGTCTCCTTTGGGGACACCTCTGCCCAGAAGAAGTTTGTATATGCTTCCAATAAACTTCTACATTTTTATTAAAGGAATCTGTTAGTCCACACATTTATTCTTCTTCTTTGTGGGACAAGAACTCACGAGAAGAAGTCTGTTCCCCAAACTCCATATTTCAATATGGCCTAGGAATGAAACCAATGATGACATTTATCTAGAAAGAAGTTAAAACATATTTGGGAGGCCATTCTCTTCATCCATATGGCTTCTTGACCATTCTGTATATATATTTGTATGTTGAAGGATAAAAATAAAAGAAGAAAAGTTGAAAAGGAACAGAGAAGAGATGATTATTCTTATGTATAGTCAGGAATCACATTGAGTCAGGAAGAAACAAACTGATAGAGATGTAAGTAGAATACACTGAATAAATTTTCACTTTAGAAAAATCAGTGATTGAATCTTTTTTTTGGATAAATAATTGGATAAGTAATTGAAACTTAATCATTGGATAAGTAATTGAAACTTATCCAATGGTTACTGTCTTAAAAAAAAGAAAACGTGACTACACAAGTTCCATTCATCATTCTACTTGTAAAGAAAAGTTGGCCAAAGTTGCTCTGACATAAACACCTTTGACTGACAGGTTAGTGGTTTACATTGTTTCTAGGAAACAATGACAAAGGAGTAAAATAATGTAGGGATAGTTTGTTCAGTTTATAAACCTATGCAAATTATATAAATAGCAGTGTTTCTCAAAACTTTGTATTTATAAGTCAACTGGAGCAACATCTGTTTTGGAACCCCCAAATGAGCATTTCTCACAAATTCCCAGATAGTACAGATGCTGTAGGTCTGAGAACCAACATTTTCATCATTGAGAATGTAGGAGATACTATCAAGAGGTAGAACCATATTACATGGAACCCCAGTACTTTTCCAATTCAAATCCTTAGAATGTGCATAGTCTTATTTTATTGCCCTATTATTATTTTTAATACTTTGCACATCTTTTTAGTTTTTATAATTTTTGATTTAAATTAAAACATGACCTCCTGGGTGATTCTTGTTAAAGTTTATGGTAAATGAACCAACAAGTCACAAGCACATAGCCAAGTAAAGGAAAAAAGAGGAAGAGAGAGATATAAACATCAGTGATGAGAGAGAACCACTGATTGGCTGTCTTCTGCATGCCCCACACTGGGGATCCAGCCTGCAACCCAGACATATGCCCTGACTGGGAATTGAACTGTGACCTCCTGGTTCATAGATTGATGCTCAACCACTGAGCAATGCTGGCTGGGCACCAAGTATTTTAGAGTAAAAGATACATGTAGTTTTATCAAACACATTTTGGAATATTATTTAATAAATAGAGTAACTTGCAGCACTTTTAAACAATTCAAATGCATGTTTCTATTTTATTCTAAGAAAATCTGTGGTGGTGTTTTAAACCTTACTGATTAACAGAATTTGGAACAGTCAATGATATAGCTGAGTTGGAATTTGATAAAGGACCATAAAAATGAGCAGTTATGTCCCAAAAGAAGCTAGAGTTAATCTATATAATGAATGCTTGCTCATGGTTTCCAGACATTTCAATGCTAGGTCTCCTGCCAAATAGGCAATTGACAGTAGGATTGTTTGGGCATTATTTCCTCTTATTTTAGGAAGAAAAAGCTAGGCTTAAAGTGATTAAGTCATTTGTCCAAGTTCCCAAAGCTATCAAGAACAAAGTCAGGATTCAAACCAAAGTTAGTTAATGCCCAGTCTATTATTCTTTTAAATGTGCCTGAGGTTATTAAAAAGACTTCTGATGCATTGATACCTTAAATTAGACATTTGTAGCCTCCAATCTGATTTCCATGAGGAATTTGGGGTCAAAGTTTATACTTGTTTTAGGTATTCTTCTTAAAATTCTATATTTGACACTTCTTCATTTCTCTTAATTGTTAACCAATTGGCTAGTGTACCTTATTCTTTACCAGTGAATTTTAATTTTATAGCACTTTTATTTTATCCTGTATCAAATCTTTATACATTTAATATTGATAAGTTAATATTTATTTTAAATTTTGTCCTCACAAGCAATGTATAATAATAAATTTCTCTGAATTCTTGGTCTTTTTTATTATTTATAATAGATGGTAATGACAAAGAAAACTTCTAATTTCAAACAATATAAAACTTTAAAATAAAATTCATCTTTTTATGTTTTATAATACAGCAAGAACATTTTTGGAACATTGAAAGAAAATAACAATGTTTTCCTAAGATTTCATCATCCCCCATATAAAATATATATTTTATGTATCTCAAATACAATAATATTTGCCTTCTTTTATATTGCATTAACAGTAATTGAATCAGAAATATAAATATTATAATTTTATCTATTTAAAAGTGATGAATTTTTCCCTTCATCTCACATTGTAAAGAGATTTATGCAGTGAAAAAGAAACTATTGTGCAATGCAATATGACTCTACTTTTTTTTTTTTTGTCCACAAAAGAATTGATTCAAGGATTGCATTCTCTGATGTGGAAAGGTAGAATATAATAGTCGTTTCCCTGCATATCTGAACCAGAGAATTAGAGTTGAACTTTAGTGTGCAGACAGAATAAGAAAAAAAATCTCTGTGGTCATCAGCATTCACAGCCATTCAGGCTCACTTGTTTTTACATAATAATTGGAGTCATGAACTTATGATAGAATAAGAGATAAATATATTGACTTTCATCCATGGAAAATGTTGGCTTCTAATATAAAATGTTTCGAAGTAAGTATTGGCTGTCTTTAAATGCCTGTTTTTCTCTAGCAGCAGCACTAGACCTGCCGGAAGTGTTCCCCAATGTGCTCTAATTGACAGTGTAAATGTGCCGCCCAGCTCCCACACTGCCCCTTACACTAAGTATCCCATTTGGGCCACTGTCCCTGCATAGAGAACCACTGATGGTTTCAATTATACCAGAGTCTTAAGTTCATTGGCTGGTTAGTTTCAAATGATCATGATCCCGTTCCCAAAGGTTCATTCTTCCCAATTTTTATTAAGTTAAAAATTGCCAGAATTTGATGAAATTCTAGTATCTGGGAAAACAGAAATTATACAAGTCATCTTTTATTTGACACAGTCCACATACAATGGTATTTAATTAGAAAAGCATATTTTAAGAGACATAAATTATTTTTATTTTATCCATTCTATTTGTATATCTATTTATGAATAAATAAGTAATTTTTAAGAAGCAAGACAGCTTTCTGAAAGGTCAGTAAATCTTAAATTTTAGATTTACAGAATTATAGAAACAAAGATACTTTAACATTTTCTATATTATTAAGTCTTAAAATTTAAAATTTAAGCAGAAAGCTTGAAAAAATTATGGAAAACATTTTAAAATTTCACCATATTCTATTTATAGTCCAGTTTTTTATTCTATTCTATTAGCAATAGCTAATAATTATTTAAAAATATGTCTTTTCTATTAGGTATTGTAATTTTTTTAGTTATTGCTATTAGTAGGGAAAATCTCAACTGTGTATATGGGGAAGGAGTGGATTATTTATTTATATAATATGATGAATTCTCCTTTATAAAACACAAGTAATGTGCCTCTAATGAAAGAAGCATATCAGAGTCTAAATTTAGAGTGCCATCTAGTGATAAATAAGAATTCCATCAGTTGTAAAATTCAAGAAATAATATTAATGTTTGTATGTTAACTTTGATGTAGATTTCTCTATTAATATGGGTAATATAACTTAGAATATTCAATGTAAATCTAGTAGACAACAAGATATTTTAATAAATTTTATTTAAATTGTAAGACATTTCAAGTGTTTCAAATTTGAAAAAGTTTTAAAACTCATGCAATATGTCTATTGTTATTAACAGAGAAAGTATTTTCATGTAGATTAAGAACCAAATAGGACACACTGATGTTTGCATTAAAATAACTGCAGTTAACACTACTGACCATATTTAGAATCTCTTTGGTATAGAAATGGTCTCCAACAAATGTTTGTTGATGGAACAAATCAGAGAACAAATAAAGAAAAAATATGTTGAAATGTCAATATAAAACAACAACATATTTTAAAACTAAAACTCTTTTATAAAATTTGTCAGATTTTTTTCTAGAGTATTAAACTGTACACTATTTCATTGAAATTAAATATAATAATTCATGAAGAGAAAAGAAAGGAACATTAAAGTAGGTTGGCAAAGAAAAGGAAAAGATGAAAGGGGAAATGAGAATGAAAGAAAGATCAAGGAAGAGAGCAGGAAAAGGCAGGGAGGGGAAGACAATTTTAATGATGGTCTGCTATGTGTCAGTTCTTGTCACAGATATTTAAACCCCTATGGCTCCATTCCTTTCCACGCCACAAAGCTCAATTTAGTGGGAGGGTAACTAAGACATAGGTCAAGTAACCTGCTCATCTGTTTCAAAATTTCATTTTTCTATTTAATTTATTGTTCTTTATCAATATAACTAGAGGATCAGTGCATGAAATTCATGGACTTGGGGGGTCCCTCAGCCCAGCCTTCACCCTCTCGCAGTGAGGGAGCCCTTGGGGGATGTCCAACTGATGGCTTAGGCCCGATCCATGGGGAGCACTGCCGCAGAGGCGCACTGACCACCAGAGGGCAGCTCCTGAATTGAGCGTCTGCCCCCTGGTGGTTAGTGCATGTCATAGTGACCGGTCATCCCACCATTTGGTCGATTTGCATATTAGCCTTTTATTATATAAGGAGGATGAGTCTCATCCTCATAATCTATACCATAAATGTTTTTATTATATTGTACCAATAGAGTATTGCAAGTTATACTTATTTAGAGTCTGAATTAGATTCCAGAAGATCTACATTCAGAACCTGAGTTTATTATTTATTTTTATGGGATTTTGGCACTTTATTAAAGCATTTGGGAAAAATAACAAAGATGCCAATTTTCAACCAGGTGTCCACTTCAGATCTGCTTTACCAGATTAAATTAGTATTTAAGTCCATTACTATGATCTGGCTGACTTCATGTAGTTTAATGTTTATATTTATCTATTGATAAACAAAATTATTATTATTTTGCTCTAAATAAAAATCAATGAACCAACCACAGAAATAAAAATGCATGTGATCCATCCTGAAAAGAGTCACTACTAATTATCCTTCAAGCTACAAGATCCTCCAGTAAACAGTGCCCTCCCTTTAAAATCACTCAGGTTATCCTAGATAATAAAAGCCCAGTGACCAAACGGTGGAACGACCAGTCGCTATGATGCACACTGACCACCAGGGGGCAGACGCTCAATGCAGGAGCTGCCCCCTGGTGGTCAGTACGCTCCCACAGTGGAAGTGCTGCTCGGCTGACCGGGATGAGCAGCGCTCCCACAGCGAGCTGATCCCCACAGGCCATGCCCCCACCACCAGTGCACAAATCCCGTGCACCAGACCTCTAGTTATATGATAAAAAAGCAGCAATTTTCAGAATATTTGTATGGGTCTCAGGGACTCTGTGGTCCCTGAATCCCAAATGACCTAATAGCTATGTCTTAAGTTAATATTCTACCACAATCACTGATTTTAATACTTTCCAATTATGCTTATTCATGGATTCTGTCCAATGCAAGGAGGCATTTTCCTTAATCAAATTAATATTTAAAAATAACATGGGATTCATATTTAGTCCTAAATAAATAAGCTTCTCTTTTTATTTTTGAAGAGTTCACTTATCTGATCAGGTTTCTGGAAGAAAAATATAGTTGATGCTTTCGGGGCAATTTCTTGAAGATATGAGATCTATTGTATGCCAGAAAAATAGCTTCAACTTCTATCAAGCCAAATAGCATTGTTCTAATATAGTATCAACTTCAATGTGATGATATTTCTATGGAGATTTGCCAATAACCTACTGTCATCGTAGGAAGTGGCTTTGGCTCATGCGTTTAGTCAGTGAGCAAGTCACAGGGGACATTACAAAATGAGCAAGACAGTCTCTGCATTCAAAGATATGGAGAATTTTTTGTAGAGTATTGCTTTGTTCATTTCACCTTTAGAAAAGGAAAAAGGGGAAGGTTATGTTAAATATGTTTTGTCTTAGAATGCACTCTTTTCAGTAAATGAATCAGGGATAACTTTGCACTTGTCAGTAAAACCTGGCCTTGAGCATTTTTCCCCTTAGCTTTAGTTG
Organism: Myotis brandtii; assembly: GCF_000412655.1. NCBI lineage: Eukaryota > Metazoa > Chordata > Mammalia > Chiroptera > Vespertilionidae > Myotis > Myotis brandtii. The sequence goes on along the minus strand of NW_005367809.1, from coordinate 1,501,545 downwards.
CTATTTTTCAGTTTTTATTTGTAACTCTACTTTTGTTTGGGAGAATCATTGCTTCCCAATTTGTATAACCTTGATAGAGTGCAAGTCTAGTTCCCTATCCTATGGGTCAGACTCCTGGGAGAGTTCCCAGAAGGTCCCTCTGTTGGATCAATTCTTGCCAAACCCTTCCTACTCCCAGGCTATACTTAATGTTTAGTCAATCAGATGACCTAGCTAAGGTTCTAAAATGTTTACAGTGTAACCCTGGACAGAAAAATGAAATACTTAAGAGTTAATTCTTCCCAAGCAATAGACTCTGAGCAATCTTTCTGTGTCAATTGCATTATCATTACTCCTTGCTAATTACACAGAGCTAACATGAGATTTGAGACATAGGAATGATGATGCTTTTGAACTTCACCTTTAATCAGAAAATAACTCACTGGAACCTATGGAACCTCGCTTTGAATAATCTGGAAGCAGGCAATATACCTAAGAGGACGAAGTGAATATTAACAGGAAAGCCATTTTTAGAGTGGTCTTAAAAATGTCTGGGAAATATTTCTGACTCCCAGAATCCAGTCATGATATGATTGTACTCCTTGGCCCCTTTAGAGTTGAATGGGGCCTCGTGACTAACTAAGACTGAGTGTGAGCAAAGAAAATAAGTACCATTTCTGGGCTATGATATTTAATGCTAATATAAGATTCTCCAAGACATTCTTTGCCTCTCGCATTATAACCAGCAAAGCCAAATGGTAGCTGTCTTGTCAGTGCAGGCTCCTTAGGGACTGTGTCCAGCAGTATCCCTGACACATCTATATGGATGTGCTAACTGGATGAGAAGTAAGCTTTTGTGGTTTTGGCTACAAATATTTAGGGGTTGGCATTTCAATATAAAACATCATAACCTGACAAATACAATCTTCAGCTATCTTCACTATTAACATACATCAGGAGCTCAGCTGAGAAAGAGCTGAGCTGTCAACTGTCAATTAAAACAAGCCAACATAACAGTAAGAGTCAAGCCTTTAATCACTACGTGTGATCATTTGAGCAAGAGGTGAAACCAGAGAAACACTGACTACCCCTGTTCTAGAGTCCCCTGTCAAGGGTCAGGTGCAGCAGCCTAGTTATGGGGATGATATCACTGCTGACAAAGCTGTGAACAAAAGGTTTATGAACTGTGTTCTCCCTCCTACAGGTTTATGAACCCAAGGATCAGAGGCAAGACAGGGAATGCCTAGGAGTGGAAAATACTGAGAAGTGAGTTAGAGTGGAGAAAACTGTCTTCACGTCAAGCTTTCCCTCTCCTTTCTCTTGTTAAGTTTCAACAGAGGTGGCCTGGTGGAAGGCCCCAGATATAGAGTTCTCTGATTGAGGCAATCAGGTTAGGAATGCAGGTTCTCATGAGAGCATAGCAGGCTAGGGAGTCTGAGACCTTGACTGAAACTCCCTTCAGAGACTGCAGTGCACTGGTGTGCACCAGGCCTGGTGTGGGGAGGGCAGCTTTCCTCTATGAGGCTGCCAGGTCAAAACTTAGTAATTGTCCATAGTCAGGCCTGGAAAATCACAGACAGAATTTTTGGCTAGCAGCTCAATTTCTCAACATGCACTCACAAGACCAAGAATGTGTCTGCTTTGACACTAGAAGTAGAGAACTAGTGGGTTTGTTTGTTTGTTTGTTTTTGTAATCAACCTATTTCAGTTATCTGTTATCTATGGCTATATAATAAACTAGCCCAAAATTTAGTGGCTTAAACAACCATTTTAATTTGCTCACAATTTGAGGGTAAGGAACTTGGAAAAGGGTTAAACTGAGTAGTTTATCTTTGATCTTTTGGTCTCAGCTGGAGTAGTGACTAGAGGATTCTCTAATGACAGCTTCTCCATTCACATGTCTGTGGTTGTCTCTGTATTTGTTAATCTCTCTCTCTCTCTCCCTCTCCACGTTCAATCCCATAGATATGGTGTGTCATCTTCCAGAGCTTTTCCATGTGGCTAAGATTTCTAAGTTTTCTCAAACCTTGGTGCTTCCAGGGTGGTTACATTAATTTCATGTTGTCTCGTGTCCAAGAGGCAGGAAGTAGAAGCTAACAGGTCAGTTAAGAAGTACTAGAAGCAGCACAGCATCACTTCTGTTTTTTCCCCTCAGTGCAGTCACAAAGTATGCCCAGTTTTAAGTGGGTAGATAGTTAAACTCCACCTCTTGCTGGGGGAGTGGAAAATCACATTACAGCAGCTTATATGGAATGAGGGATATTGTGCTTATCTTTGGAAACAAATCTGCCCTATATTCCATGTTGGTAAGTTTAGGAAGATTGGAATGCTAACTAGCTCAAAGAACTTCATAGGAAGGTATTTATATGTCCCAAGAGTAAAAAAAAATATGTATAAATTACTGTAATGCAACATATACAAATAATAGGTTGTGTAAGAAGACATAGGATGAGCCCAGCTGGTGTGGTTCAGTGGCTGAGCATTGACCAATGAACCAAGATGTTCAATTCCCAGTCAGGGCACATGCCTGGGCTGTGGACCCAACCCCCAATGTGGGGCGTGCAGGAGGCAGCTGATCAATGATTCTCTCTCATCATTGATGTTTCTATCTCTCTCCCTCCCTCTCCTTTCCTCTCTGAAACCAATAAAAACAATTTTTTTTAAAAAGAAATAGGATGAAATGTTTATTTCTAAGGGAGGCTTTTGTTAGTTTTCTATCCCTGTTGTAACAGATTCCCACAACTTAGAGGCCTCTAACAACTCCTGCTTTTTATTTCAGAGATCTTTAGTTCAGAAGTTCAGGTGGGTTCAGCTGCTTCTTCTATTGTAGGTCATAGGAGACCAGTAAAACCAAGGTAATCACAGGTTGGGGTTCCCTACCAGATGATGGGAAAGGGTCTATTTCCAAGGTTATTCAGGGTGTTGGCCAATTTCAAAGTCCCTGTTTTCCTTGCTGGCTGTTAGAGCCATTTTTTTTTCTCCTAAAAGCTGCACTCATTCTTTCTTCTTTCCAAATCACCACTCCAGTAACAGAGAGTTGAGCCATTGTTATGCTTCCAATCCTCTGACTTATTCTTGTGCCATATCTCTCTAATGCCAGGTGGAATGTGCTTGCCTTTTAGGGGCTCAAGTGATTATAGTGCACCCACCCAGATAATCCAGAATAATCCTACTATTTTAAGGTCTGTAAACTTAATTACATTTATAAAGCCCCTTTGCCATGTAAGGACATATTCTTAATGTTGCAGGGATTAGGGTATGGCATAGTTAGGGGGATATTCTGTCTACCACAGAAATAACAAAAAGCATTTGATCTGTTTCCTAAAAGAGGAAAAGGATATTTCAGCTCTATGAAAATTGAAGATATGGCAGAATGTGAATTGCTTGAATTTATGCTAAGAGTTTGAACTAAATCTGTTTTAACTAGTTATATCAATGGTATGGGGACAGAGAACATTACCTTCTATGTGTTTTTAACAGGTACATTTGTTGCAGATGTGGAAGAATCTTGAGAGAAATGGTTCAAGACTTAAATATCAGGAGGAGATAATTATATTTTATATTGTGGCTTACTGATAAGATTGAGAATAGAACAAGAGAATAATTTCAAGGGGGTAGGAATAAAGGTATTTGGTAATCAGCTTTTTCTTAATTATGAGTGAGTCTTTATTGATTTATAAAAATCTTTGTAAATTTATTTGGAAGGATAGGGCAGCATGTATTTTTTGGTCAAAATTTGGTAGGCCATGGGGAAAAATACATTTGGGTAGAACGATAATAATTTTAAGTTGCAGTTAAGCTATCTGTTAGGGGACATTTTCATGGTAACCAGATGTATTAATAGGACAAAAGTTTAAGAGACAGGTAAAATACACAGATTACTTGTAATTTTCTATTTCCTTGTAAATAATAAAAAATAATAATTATATTGATAGTTAGAGGACCCTTGTCTTTTAAAGTCTATAAGAAACCTTGGAAATCATCTTTTGCTTTGTCTTAGTTCATTTAGGCTGCCAAACAACAGAAATTTCTCACAGTTCTGCAGGCTGGGGAGTCCATGAGAAGGATGCCAAAACAGAAGTCCAACCATACCCATAGTTATATTAATGGGGACATGGTCTCTGTACCCCAGACAACGGCGAGATTGTCAGAAAAGTAAGACCCCATCGCTGGAGCCTTTTCACTGTGCCTTCACATAGAGAAAGGGCCCAGGGATCTTTTTAAGAAATACTATTCATTTTTATTTTTATTATTATTATTATTACATGACGCCTTTTCTTTGACTGTTATTACTGGTGGAAACAGAAATCTTCATTTGTGCTCACCTTCTTTTATCGTGGGTGGCTATAATGTGCCAACAATTGCTCCATTCTCTTTCTTACATGATCAGTTTTCACCTCCCACCTGAATCTTTTCTATCAGCATAAAAACATTTAGTTATTTCTCTCTTCTTAAAAATGTATTGCCCCTACTTCCTTTGTACCTATAGCTTCATTCTCCCCTCTATATGCTTACCACAAAGCTCCTTAGAGGAAGTGTCTCCACTGTATCTTATTCTTGTGCTTTCAGCTAGCCTGAACTCACTGCACCAACTTTCCTCTGCCACCACTCCATCAAAACTGTTCTAGACAATGCCAGTGGTAAATTTTGAGATCTCATCTTAATGAAAGCAGAAGTATTTTACCCAGTAGATCACTGACTCCTATGGGAAATATTTTATTCATTTGCCTGCCAGAAACCCACCCTTCTGATTTCCTCTCCATCCTCACAGGATGCTAATGTTTCTCTCAGTCTCTTTGGGTGGTTCCTCCTCAATTCCTCAATCTCTAGACTTTGGCCCATTCCCTGGGCTTCTTTTCATTTTCATCAAATTCTGTTTAATTAATGATATTGTTCATTTAAAGTTTTTAAATACCACCTATAAGCTAGCAATTTTCAAATTTCTATCTATAGCAAGAACCTTTCCTCTGAACTTTAGAGATATATAATCAACCACCAATACCTACTTTTGTGTCTAAAGCCATTTCCGAATTACCATGTCCAAAATCAATTTTTAACTTTATTTTTATTGTTGACACTATTGCAAATGTCCCCACCCCGCTTTGCCCTCTTATCTTCCCCTGAAATATGTTTCTTTCATAGCATTCTACTTTTCATATAGTGACAAATCCATCCATTTAGTTTTTCAGAACAAAAAAAAACTTAGAAGCATCCTTTACAACTCTTTCAATCACACCCTACTTCAAATTCATGAACAAAATTTTTAATGTTTTACCTTTATTTTATACCCAGAGTCGATTCAATGCATACTACTCTCCCACATAACTATTACCATTTCCCCACAATCCATTAACCTTTCTTGTCTTTATAATAGCTCCTCTTGTTTTCTGCCAAATCCATAGAACCTTGAAGTGTGTATAGCTTGTAGTAAGATATCATTCAATATCTATGAATTTAATGAAGTAGTACTGTTATTATTATTTGAAATTGTCTTTTCAACATTCCCTATTTTTTTATTTGAATGCTATTTAGCAGTACCGGACATGTTGTAAATTCTTAGTAGTTGTAAAAACCTTCACTTTTTCATAAGTGGAATGGCCATTTCTAATCTCTTAACATATAACCTTTAACTGTCTGATTTTGCTAAATATAATTTAATCCTTTTTTTTCTTCTTTTTAAAAAAATATATTTTATTGATTTTTTTGAGGAGGAAGGGAGAGAGGGATAGAGAGTTAGAAACATCGATGAGAGAGAAACATCGATCAGCTGCTTCCTGCACACCTCCCATCGATGTGCCCGATGTTTCTCTTTTATTAGTGTAGATTATTATTATTTTAATATATACTTTATTGCTTTTTTACAGAGAGGAAGGGAGAGAGGGATAGAGAGTTAGAAACATCGATGAGAGAGAAACATCGATCAGCTGCTTCCTGCACACCTCCCATCGGGGATGTGCCCGTAACCAAGGTACATGCCCTTGACCAGAATGGAACCCAGGACCTTTCAGTCCGAAGGCCGGTGCTCCATCCACTGAGCCAAACTGGTTAGGGCTAAACTATTCATTTTTTAAAACACTAAACCTAATTGCTTTCTGAGGCCCCACCTAATATCATTACATTTGGGGGTTAAGATTTCAACATAGGAATTTTGAGGGGACACAGATATTACAAACATGGCACTCTTTTCTTTTTTAATTGGCAGATTTTTAATAGTGGTTTATCAAAAGCACATGTGCTGGGTTTTATAATTTATCTTTTTAAATTTAAAGCCCCTTCTTTAGTGGTGATTCAGATTCTAGCTATGAAACAATGGTGTGTTTAGATGTCTTAATTTACAGCATAAATGGGATTTGTCTAATACTTTATCCCAAAATGAATACAGCAATGTTGAAATGCCTTCGTGAGATGAAGTTAGATCCTTGGTAGGATTTAGGAGATAAGTAAAATATTAGAAAATGATATTTATATGTATAAATATGCACATACACCATCTCACTTTAAAATTGTGAAGAAGTGATAAGAAGAAAATTCACAGATTTAATGGAAACCCAAATTCACTTATGTGGTCAAGAGAATTTTATAGTAGGGAAATTTTTTTAACCCCTATGATACCCAACTGTTATGTTCTGACATCATGGTTACTCTGGCATAGATGCTCACAGATACTAATGAAGGCTATTTCACTTTATTACTAATACTAATGTTTTCATGTCTCATTATTCTGTTTGTCTGTGTCCAAGTTTGTAGAATAATATTTTATGTCGTTTCCATGAGGACTTCCTTTGAGAAAAGCATACTGGATAGAAAAATGATCTCTGCCAAGAGCTGATAGATGATAGATGAAAGATGAAAGATGATAGATAGATAGATAGATAGATAGATAGATAGATAGATAGATAGACAGATAGATAAATAGATATAGATATAGGCGGAAATGTGTATATGGAAGTGAAGGTTTGAGCCACTATTGGACACACACACACACAAAAAACGAATTAAAAATGAGTTATCATGGGATTTTTGTCATAGTGGAGGCATTCATTTTATTTTTGATTAGTTTTGATAAATTTTGGTTTTGTTTCTTGCTGGTTATTGTTTTGGAAAATTAGTATTTTGCAATGTTAAGAACTTCAGAAAGAATATTATAAAGTTTATAAATAGTAATAAATTACTTATTATACATTGTAAGTATCTAAGAAGTTAAATTAATATTTCTAAAATTGGGACTTAATAGATAAAACCAATAGGGGCCCAGCTCAGCCAGCATGGCTCAATGGTTGAGCTTTGACCTATGAACCAGGATGTCATGGTTCTATTCCTGGTCAGGGCACATGCCTGAGTTGCAGGCTCCAACCGTAGGGGGCAGCATGCAGGAGGCAGCCGATCAATGATTCTTTCTCATCATTGATGTTCCTATCTCTATCCCTTTCTCTTCCTCTCTGAAATCAATAAAAATATATTTTAAAAAAACAAAAAACAATAGGGGCTCATGAGAAAAAAAACAATGTGGTTCATGATTGACTGATAAACAAGTTATTGTGACACTATTTGCTAAATGTCTCCAAATCCTTTGGATGCCTAGAGCCATGGTCTATACCCTGGTAACTTCCTGAGAAATATTGTAATGTGCTTATATTGATTAATAGCAATTATTTAGTATAGAATAATTTCAAAGTTGGACACATCACATGGCCTTCCTATATTTGGTATCTACATAATGCTGCCTAATTTGACTGCTGATTTGCAATTATTAATTAAACATTGACTGATTCTAAATTCACTTCCACTTTTTTTTACACATTATAATATTTGGGTCCATTTTGCCCCATTTTCTGGGGAAAATAAGGTTAAAAATCAAGTGCCAATTTTCTAACCAGGTAATCCTGCTTTGTTCTCTTATGTTTTGAATTAACTCCACTTATTTATGAAAGTATTTTTTATTCTCCTGAAGAAAAAGAGACCAGAGGCAGGACTTATTGGAATCATATGTCATATTTATGTAATAAAAGTCACATTTGAATTATGACAATTTATTTGGCTTACAAATGGATACAAACAATAATAGTAAAATACAAATAAAAAAATATAAGCAGTATTGGTTATTATTTATGCTGAACAAGAGTGTTAATCAGAAGTTAGGAAAAAAATCAATATGTTACTTGGAAAACAGCAAAATACATTAAATCTCCTTTTGTTTAGTGTGGCGGTAAAAATAAATTGCATAATAAAGAAAAAACCATATTCAAACACTACTCACTTGCTATCTACACTTATACATGTACACAGGCACATAAATCAGTCACACATGTAAGATAACTAATGCTTTTCTGCTGCTTAAAAAGCTAGGATTTTATTTAATTCATAGAACAGTTGAACTGGAGAAGGAGAAACCTTAAACATTACATCATCCCAGCCTGTCTTTTTATTGCCAAGGTCATAGAGTGAAATTGATTTAAACTAGGGTCAATTTGTCTTCCAAGTCCAGTTTCCTTTGTACTATAACACTTTGTCCCATCTATCTAGAAAACTCAGAAAAAATGTAATAAAACCACATTTCTAAAACCCTAAGATTATTTGAAGGGGTAATGCCTTCTCCCACCTTCATGTGCCAGAAGCTTGTTATTTTATTTTTTATCCCCAACATATTAGAGGCTTTGCTAAATGGCTCTTTCCAGCACTGAATCATCCAACACAAGAAAGTTTATATCTCCATCTAGTGTATGAAGAGCCTAGAATGAGTTTGGAAACTAAAATGCATTTGATGAGAGTGACTATTATTTATTTAATATTTTTATTATAAACAAATGTATCCATGTTAAATTTAGAGAGATGGGATTAGAAGAAAAAGGTCTTTATTTTCAATCTATTTCTATACTGGTAACTACCAATACAAAATGCTGAATGGTATAGTAAGTGAAAGCAAATGATGAATAACTTCAGGCTCTAATCATTTAAGAATATTATACTTAAAACAAGTCTGATATAGGGTTATTAAATATGTTTATTTCTTCATGATACATTTTGAAGTAAAGAAACTTCCCTTAGACCGGTTTGGCTCAGTGGATAGAGCAACGGCCTGCGGACTGAAGGGTCCCAGGTTCGATTCCGGTCAAGGGCATGTACCTTGGTTGCGGGCATATCCCCAATAGGAGATGTGCAGGAGGCAGCTTGGATCAATGTTTCTCTCTCATCTATGTTTCTAACTCTCTATCTCTCTCCCTTCCTCTCTGTAAAAAATCAATAAAATATATTTAAAAAAAAAAAGAAAAAAAAAGCAATTTCCCTTAATCTTAGATGAGCTCTATTTGCAATCATTCTATGATTCATTATTCACTTATTAATTAGTTTAGTCAGCACATATTATTGAGAGCCTTCTATGTGCCTTATACTATTATAGGCTATTTCTGCTATTTGATTAACCAACTAAAGTCTCTCCCATTGAGTATTCTGTTTCTAAATCTTAGAAACTCAAACATATAGTCTTCATAAACTGAGTCAGAGCTAGGTAAATCTGCAAATAAAGCATATTTTTTTAGTCAATTCACTTAATTTTTCCAAAAGGTATTTCATTTGGTATAGACAGGGAGTGTGATTTACATGTATGTCATTGTAGAGTTGAGGAACATAGAGTGGAGAAGTTAAAAATAAATACACTGGACATCTGCCTAGGTTCAAATTCTAGGTTTGCCTTTTACTAGCCAAGTAACCTTGGCCAAATTACCTACTTCTTCATACTTAGTTGCTAATATGAAGATTAAGATAATAATATTGGCTTAATTGATATAAAGACAATTAAAGAATAACCTGGCACATGTTAGATGTTATTCCTAATGCAAATGCTTTAGGCAAATAAAGCTGCAATTAGTTACAATTTAGGCAAGGCAGGAGATAATGCTGGGCAGAAAAGAGAGACCAGATGATCTAGTATGTAATGAAAACATTATTTGACTATTGAACTTAGGTGGTGGGAGTCTATGAAGCACTTTAATTTATAGTATTTCATAGAACTGAATGTTAATCTATTATGCTTATAATTGTGTGGAAAATTGTTTTTGTGTATGTGTGTGTTTTTGTTTGTTTTAGTGGGGAACACATTTTAGGCAGAAAAACTAGTTAAGAGGTTTTATTTGTCTAAGATATAATTCATGAGAGCTTGAAAAGAAATAATATATACTGACAGACTTGAGCCAGGGAACATACTAAAAAATTTATATAGAGTCATTGAATATACCCTATTAGGTTTGTATTATCATTTTTTTCTCATTATAAAAGAACAGAATGCTGCTTGGAGACTATTAGTCAGGGTTCTCCAGGGAAGCACAACCAATAAGAGACATCTATTTATCTATCTAGCTATCTTGCTATTCAGCTATCTATGTATCAAGAGATTTTAAGTATTTGGCTCACATGATTATAAAGGCTGACGAGTTCCAATCTTTAGTCAGGAGAATTCCATGAGAGCCAGTGGTAGAGTTCTAGTAGTTCAGCCAGTAGACTTGAAACTTAGAAAGAGCCAATGTTTCTATTAAGTCCAAGTGCAAGAAAAAAGAAAAAGAAAAAAAACACACAATATCCCAGCTCAAAGCCAGTTATGCAGTCAGACAGAGAAATTCTCTTAATCAACATTTTTATTCTATGCAGACCTTCAACTGATTGGATGAACCCTACCCACATCAGGGAGGACAATTGGCTTTACTCAGTCTACCTATTTAAATATTACTCTCATCTGCAAACATCCACACAAACATATGCAGAGCAACATTTTACTAAATACCTGGGCACCCTATGTCCCAGGAAAGTTGACCAATAAAATTGTCACATGATATTTAGAAGTTTTCCTAATATCATGCAGTCTCTGTGGTAGAGTTCAGTTTTATACCCAAGTGCCTTTGACATAATAATTAGCTTTCTCTGTCATAATTTTTAATTTCTTTAAAATAAGAGTAGTTGGTATTTATTTAATGGATTTCTTTTATGTTCAGATAAGAATAAAGATATAGTCAAAGATGAATATGGACTCTTGTGGGTCAATGGTAGTGAGATTCAGGCAGAGGAACAGACTGAGTTAACCCAACCTTGAAAGAGATGATTGATTCACTGTGGCATAGGGTGATTCTTAGCTACCTATCAGATGTCCAAAAGAGGATGTCGAGAATGCAGTTGAATATACATATGTGAAGTCCCAGGAGAGGTGAGAGCAAGATTTAGAGATTGTGAGTTTAAGATGCACACAGAGTAAAAACAGCAAAACAAAGGGAAGGGAAGACAGAGAGAGAGAGAGAGAGAGAGAGAGAGAGAGAGAGAGAGAGAGAGAGAGAATAGTCAAAGAAGCACCAAGATAATCAAGGCAAAGGATCCTGTTAAGGAGCTATAGATCAGTGGTGTTGATGGGACTGTAGAGTGAAACAGTCATACAAGGATGGAAATGCTTTTCATTTAATGTAATACTGTACCTGAAAGGCTTTTAATCTCCTTAGAATATTTTGAATTCATATATAGAAAAAACTAAATTGTTGAATTTTAAAATGTCAGCAGTAGAGATTCAAAACACTGGACTTAGAAAATATAGAATAAATTTTCTGTAATTTGAATAAGGGAAAGAGCAAGAGTTTGAGGGTCAGTAGCATCAACAGAGAAATTTGTTCTATACTGTTGTTGTTATTGAAATGGAAACATACATAAAAAAATCAAGAGGCAATGAGTATCTAATAGAGATAGGAACCATTTCATAGAGCAATGTCTATGAGGAGATGGGCAATAAAATTATCAAAAGCATACACATCCTGAAATAGGTTAATAGGCCAAAGGGGTGAGATCTCAAAGGAGATACATTTCTAACTTTTGGATCTATTTTCTTCTATAAATAAAATAATTATGGTTTCATAGATAAAATTAAATCTGCATCAGGCTGTAAATCTTCAGGCTCTCACTGTCCTTCTTATGGTGACATTGAATGTCTTGCCCATAGCATTCCTTGTACATTTTAATTTTATTTAACTTTTGGGAAAATAGTGCCCTAACCTTTGTGAACGGAAATTGCCAAAGTGGAGTCATTTAAGTCAAGGGAACTACAATGTTGCCAGGAGGCCATGAAAAAACTTGTCTTACACATGCTCCACCCAGTATGTCTCTCCATTAATTATTTTTTAATTAAAAAATATTTTGCAGTCCTTTTTATTGGTAACCTAACTGATGTACTTATGTTATACATTTAAATTATCTTGACATTTGATAACAATATTTAGTTCCAGTCTAACCCAGAAAAGAATATATAAAAAATAGTTTTAGGAACACATGGATTTCTACCTGCATGTACACTGATAAACCATACAAGATGCACATTTTCAAATAAAGGACAAACACTTTTTCTCTTCATGTTTTAAAAATAATACAATGTGCCCTAGCTGGTTTGGATAAGTGGATTGAGCATCAGCCTTCGGACTGAAGGGTCCTGGGTTTGATTCTGGTCAAGGGCATATGCCCGGGTTTTGGGCTCGATCCCCAGTGTGGGGCATGCAGGAGGCAGCCAATCAATGATTCTCTCTCTTCATTGATATTTCTCTCTCTCTCTTTCCCTCTCCCTTCCTCTCTGAAATCAATAAAAATATTTTTTAAAAAATAATAATACAATTAAAAAGTAGTCAGAGAGAGACTCAACAATAATTGAAGAATTTTCAGGTATTCCTGAAATGGTATTACCAGGTACTATGATTGATTTTAATATTTTTAAAAGTCAGTGTATTTCTCCATGAACTTTTGAACTTCTCAGCCATGCTTGGGCCTTATCTCTTTCTGACCATGAATATGGGTTATCTACAATGTTTACTTTGAAAGGAGCCTACACGTTTTGCCAACCAGCATCCTTAATTTTTACGTTAAATTTAACCAATCTCAATTAACTTAACAAGGACCCTTCAATTACACAAAGAGGACCGGATTGATTATGACCCAGGAAACCCCAGCCTTTATAAACTCTGCTCTGCTCTGTTCTCTTTAGAGCACACTTCAAATTGCTAACTGAATCTGCATTTCCCAGTTGCAACCTCTGATACATAAATAAATGCTTTTTATTTGTCTTTTAGTTTAAGCATCTTTCCTGGTTTACACCTTCTAAGTAATTTTTTTGAAAAAAATAATTTTATATAAATACAATTTTCCATTTTAATATTACGTATTAATTTTTCTGCTCTATATCTCCATGGTAAAGAGAAAAAAAAGACACTACTCAAACTCCTAAATAAAAGATTAAAAAAATCTCAGGCAGTTTAAAGATTATAGAAACAGTCAGTGAGTGCATTGTCTCTGAAAGTAATTAATTTATTGATTTTAGAGAGAGAAAGGAAGGAAGAGAGAAACATTGATTGGTTGTTCCACTTATTTATGCATTCATTGGTTGCTGTTTTTTAACCCCCTCTTGAGGATATGTTTTTATTGATTTAAGAGAGAGGAGAGAGAGGAGAGAGAGAGAGAGAGATCAGTTGCCTTTCATATGTGTCTAAACCAGGGATTGAAAGCAACCTAGCTATGTGCCCTGACCAGGAATCAAACCCAGACAGGCCTCATTGGTTGCTTTTTGTATGTGCCCTGACTGGATATCGAATTTGCAACCTTGGCTTACCAGGAGGACACTCTCACCAACTAAGTTACATGGCCAGGGCCCGAAAGTATTTTTGAAATAGATTTTAGGACACAAAATGGCTAACTATGCTGTCTGTCTCTGGAAGTTCTAGGGATTAGTCCTCTAATCTCTTCTCTCTGTCAGCATTCACTTTAGTTAAGGGACTGTTACCTGTCTTAACATATAAATCCTGATTGCTCAGAAATTTTACAAAAGAGATCTTGTTGCAGATTTGGAAGGTAAAATAAAACAGAATCCATTTTGTAACTCAAGCATATTGTCCCTTATTTGCTGGCTTACTTCATTGGCCTGAGGCAATGGCTGGACCTGGAATGGTTTTTTACTTTTCTCTGAATCCTCTTTTAGCTTCTGACTCCTGGCCCAGTGAGTATGTAAATCAGCACTAAAAAGGACCTAATTTCGACAAGACCCTATCCTCCATCAAGGTCAGAGGCAACAAGTCCAGCTCATGCTTGTGGATTCCAGCGGGATCTCTCATACTCTCTCTTACTTTTCACCCAGCTTCCTTTCTTGACTTGCTTGCCCTGTTTACTAGTATTTTTACTTCCAGCACCAGACTTAATTAAAAGAGCCTTGGGAAGATTACTTAACTAGCTCTCAAAATTACTGAAGTCAAATTCCCGTAACCTAAAATGAGTGAATGAATGAATGAGTGTGTGTGTGTGTGTGTGTGTGTGTGTATAGATTACAGCATATATATATACTAGAGGCCCGGTGCACAAAAATTTGTGCACTGGAGGGGGGTCCCTCAGCCCAGCTTGCTCCCTATCACATACTGGAAGCCCTCAGGGGATGTACTACTCCCTACTCCCTGCTCCCCTTGGGGAGCGGGCCTAAGCCACAGTCTGGCCTCCCTTTGTGGGAGGCGACCGGGCTGATCAGGAGAAGGCCCCAGCCCCATCACCACACTGTTGCAGCCACTGCCAGTCACCACAGCCACCAAGGTGTTTTCATCAACATGGACTCCAGTCCCTTTACCATGAAAAAATGACAACTTTCTTTAGGCATTTTCAAGATGTGTCTTTCATAGGATATGACATTTCTTTATTATTTTTTTTATCCTCACCTGAGGATATGTTTCCATTGATTTTTAGAGAATGTGGAAGAGAAAGGGAAAGACAGAGAGAAACATCAAAGTGAGAGGAACACTTTGATTGGTTGCCTCCTGCATGATCCCTGACCTGGGCCCCAGCCAGGGAGGATCCTACAACCTAAGTACATGCCCTTAGTCAGAATTGAACCCAGACCCAGCAGTGGGCAGGCCGAGGCATTATCCACTGAGCAAAACCAGCTAGGGCAGGATATGACATTTCTTAACCCTCCAGCAGTGGACCTTTCTTTTCTTCTCCAGGAGTGTGGTAAAAAACCCTAGATCACCTATTTGGACTCTTATTAACCAAGTTACTAAGAATATTACCAGTGGCATACAGGGAGCTAAGCCAATGAACAGTCAGAAAAGGTGTTTCCTCTGTAGTTCACACCAATTGCCGGCTTGGCCCCTGCCCAGGCCTAATGCCTCTGGCCGAGTCATTAGCCCTGGGCAGGGGACCTCCAGCTCCCTCAATCGTCAGCTCAGCCCCTGCTGCCCATGATGACTGGCTCTGCCCCTGCTCCCCGCCATTGCCAGCTCCCTCCCTGCTCCCTGCAATTGTTGGCTCAGCCCCTGCCCAGGTCTAATGCCTCTGACCAAGGCATTAGGCCTGGGCAGAGGACCTCCAGCTCCCACCATGGCCGGCCCCACCCCTGCTACCCGTGATTGCTGGCACCGCTCCTGCCTAGACCTAATGCCTCTGGCCAAGGTGTTAGGCCTGGGCAGGGGACCCCCAGCTCCCGCCATCAACACAATCGCTGGCTCTGCCCCTGCCCCTGCCTAATGCCTCTGACTGAGGCATTAGGCCAGGGCAGGGGACCCCCAGCTCCGTTGCTTGGCGCCTATGTATGCAAATTAACCACCATCTTTCTTGGCAGTTAATTTGCATATTGCCCTGATTAGCCAATGGGAAGCGTAGCGAAGGTACGGTCAATTACCCTTTTTTATATATTAATAATTCTGCTTCTCTAATTGAACCCTGATTGACACAACTTTTTATTTCTAGCATGAATGTTCCTTTGTAATTACACTGTTATACAATCTGCCTACTTTAACAAACACTTTCCATTTATCATATTCAAAACAAACCTTCTAAATTTCACTCCCAAACTACTGTTTTACATAGGTGCTCACATAAATAAATAAAGATGACAACCTCTCTAGTTGCTTAAGTTTGGGAACATCGTTGATTTTACTCTTTTTCTTGCATTCACCATCTACCTATGGCTTCTCTAACAAACTTTTAAGCTCATCAACGTCTTTATTTCACTATTATACTAATGAAATAAAAATTAATTAATATAATCCACAATATTTCTTGACTACTAAATGAGCTTACAGTTATACAATTATATTCTTAAAACTATCAGACAGCATTTCTCTTCAGAAGCTTAAAATTTAATTATGGAGAACATTTCAAAACAATAATAATAGGAACCATTGACTTTTTGCATTAATTATGAACAAATCTATAAGCAGTTTATTAGCAAATTTAATTAAGGGTGAAGAGGAGGAGGAGAGAAAAGAAGGGCAAAGAAGAGGAGAAGACAAAGATTGCTGTAGACAAAAGCAGCATTGTAATAAATCTGAGAGTAACCTCACAGGGTGATCAGATCATAAATTCCTAACTGGCAGGTCATGGTTACTCCCCAGACATATAACTCTTTTAGTGAAAGGTTTATCTTTGCCTAAGGAAAGCCCTGTCCATTGTTTCTGTGCATCTAGATTAAGGCACCTTTGAAATGTCTCATTTTCAGACGCCCTAGGGAGAGTAAGCCCCATCAAGAGAGCACAAAATCTTCTTAACTATCCTGTAATCCAATCTCTGTCTTACTTTCTCCCTGCCTTCATGAAATCTTCCTTACTCTCCCTCCCTAATTCCAAATGCATAAGTGGAACTTCAAATTATCATTCTGGGAAGCATTTTTCTCAGCCTGTTAAGATCTTGCTTCCAGGCATATACTCTGTTTTGGTTCAAATAAACTTTTATAAAATTTTCCTACAGTTTTGGACGTTCTTACATCGACATTGCTTGACACGTGGACAAATAGCTGAATAGAAACGAACTAGAGGTTTAGAGGAGTATATTGTGAATTTTGAGCTAATCCTTGAAGAAAAATATAGTTTGGGTGAAAAGAAAGGGAAAAGACATGGAAATCTGAAGAGCTCAGAATACATATATAAGAATAGCAAAAACTACTAAATGTGGACAGTACAAAAGGTTACATGATGTTAATATAATAGTTAATATGGTCAAGATATTAACAAATAATTCTGTTAAAGATGTCCTTTACTTACTACTCTATATACCATTAAGTTGATATTGTTTTAGAACCAATTATATATTAAAGGTTATTTCATTCTTTGTTTATTTTAAATGACCTTCTTGATGAGCATATTTTATTTATTTCTATTTTAAAGCACTTCTTTTCAGTGTTTTATAGGGTACATTAATTCTTAAGATAATGTTTACATTGGTCATTCAGGTTAGAGTCAACATGAGTATTTGGTTGTTTTGATATATTTTAGATATTGAGGAATTAGATATTTACTATAAACAAAATAGAAAATATTCTGAAATTTACAAATTAATGACCTAAATCTTTACAATCATATAAGAATAGGTTAAACTGATAAATTGGCTGATAAGTAAGTATTTATATGTAAAGTTGATTTCCAGAATGTTCATTGAAGAACTATTTTTAAAAATCATAATAAAATTCAGAAACTTGTATCTTTAAACATTAGAAAACTGAATACAAATAATAAGGTATTCAAACAAACTTCTTTAGACATACAGTTTCATTAATACAGAGCTAACTTCACAAATTCACAAGAGGATAACTTGGATTTTTGAAAATATTTTATTAAAAAAGATAAAAGCAAAGATTTGGGATGGCTACATTGGGAGGAAGGGATATAAGGCATAACACTTTTGGGACATAGCCTGTGCTTCTTATGAACAAGTGGGTAATTTATACTTTTATGCTGATTTTATAACTTTTAAATTTCATTAAATGCTTAGTTTTCTGATCAGAGCTAGTGAAGATTTTGATTTCTTTGTAAGGCTTGGCTGCTGATTTAGTGCATCCGGTAGGTGGTGTCCTAAGTTGCTCTAGCAAAACTGGTAGATTTTATGACTGGATAGATAGATACTTTTTGGCTTTGAGAAAGCTGAGCTTTCATTAAAAGGATTTCTCAGAAATTATACTTTGTTTTGTGTAGATTTTTGAGAAATTATTACTATTCAAAATTTGATTTGTAATCTGCTAGACCCGTGGTTGGCAAACTTTGGCTCGCGAACCACATGCAGCTCTTTGGCCCCTTGAGTGTGGCTCTTCCACAAAATACCACGTGTGGGCGCACACGTACAGTGCGATTGAAACTTCGTGGCTCATGCACAGAAGTCGGTATTTTGTGGAAGAGCCACACTCAAGGGACCAAAGAGCCGCATGTGGCTCGTAAGCAGCGGTTTGCCAAGCTGCAGTTTGCCGACCACTGTGCTAGACTGAACTGATTGGTATTAATTTTTTTATAATTTTAAAAAGTTTTTTTTGTCAAAAAAATGGATCTTTATAACAAACATGGTAATAAGACAAGAAAAAACATATGTAATTTAATAATAATGTACATTTAAATGAACTATAATCAATAAAGGAATTAGACAAAGTCTCTTAATCATACAAATACCAGATCAGATTACAGCTTTTCCATTAGAAAAGGGAGGTGGTGAGAAGGAAAAAAACAATAGTTGTGCTGTGAAAGAGGAGAGGAAATCTATAACCATGAGTACTTAATATGTACCAGACACTTTATGAACCATTTCTCATTATTTATTACATTGATCTTTAAGTGTAATTATCAAGTAGGACCTCTAAGTCACTATCTCAAGAAAGTTAGATAACAGTAGAGCTTAAATCTAAATCTAAATTTGTTTGATGCAGATATAATTTCTGAAGGATAATCAATGAAAACACTGGAGAGCAGAATCAAAACCACAAAGGGAGAACAAAAGAGCATCTCTCATCACTCTGCCTCCTGCATAATACTTATAGCATTTAGACTGA
>NW_005367809.1:1471810-1482688 GCF_000412655.1 Myotis brandtii | reverse complement strand
AATATAATGTGTGTTAGTGAATGTGTGTGTACATGAATTTAGCTAGGATGGCTGATATGTTCAAGATTTCAACATTTTCTAATCATTTGGAATGAATTTAATGTTATGATATTTGCAAAGCATCAGCTGAAATCTTTAAACTAGTGTTTAGTGTGTTTTCTGTTTCACTAGGCAGCTGTTTTTAAATAAGGAATTAATATAATGTTGATATATAGCTAAATATATTACACTAGAGGCCCGGTGCACAAAATTCATGCACTTGAGGGAGGAGGGTGGTGTCCCTTAAACCGGCCTGCACCCTCTCACAGTCCAGGACCCCTCGGGGGATGTCCGACTGATGGCTTAGGCCCACTCCCCCCTGAGCCTAAGCCATGAGTCAGACATCCTTAACACTGCTGTGGCTTCTGCCTAAGCAGCACTCCCCCTGTGGGAGTGCACTGACCACCAGGTGGCAGCTCCTGCATTGAGTGCCTGCCCCCTGGTGGTCAGTGCATGTCATAGTAACCAGTTATTCCACCGTTTGGTCAATTTGCATATTAGCCTTTTATGCCTGTAGTATTGGGCTGAAGCCAGCTCTCCAACATCCCCTAGGAGTCCCGGATTGTGAGAGGGTGCAGGCGAGGTTGAGGGACCCCGCCAGTGCATGATCGGGACCTGGGAGGGATGCGGGAGGTTGGCCATCCAGGGAGGGACCACTGTAAAGCTCCAGGGCATGTCTGGCCCATCTCGCTCAGTCCCGATCGGCTGGACCCCAGCAGCAAGCTAACCAAACAGTTGAGCATCTGCCCCCTGGTGGTCAGTGCACATCATAGTGAGCTGTTGAGCAGCCTTAGCATATCATTAGCATATTATGCTTTGATTGTTTGAAAGGCTGACGGGACTACAGGGCACTTAGAATATTAGGCTTTATTATATAGGATTGAATAATTTCAAGTAAGTACTTCAGGCACAATGATAAAGGCTATAAACTTGATTCAGTCACTTCAGGTAGAAAATATTTGTCCCCTTTCTCTATTTATCTTGTACTACAAATATTTATTTTTTATTTTTGCAATATCTTTTGTGCTTTGACTGACATTTTGGGCTCACACAATTTAAAATTGTGTAGAAGATTTTGGAAAATCAGAAATTGAGTGAGTAATAGTCACTCAAAGTAGTATTTTCTCATACAAAAATTTATAAAATTTTAAAATGTTACTAGTGCTAGTTAAGCTCTTTAAATATACATTTCTAAATTTGTATGTAACTTATAAAAGAAGGAAAAAGAGTACTGCACTGTGATACCTTTAGCTGCAGTCAGATTTGGGGCATGATATAATCACTGCAGAATTCTTATAAGAAGAAATATGACAAATATTTTGCCTTAGATCTGAAGGTATTTGTCAAGGGCAACATATCTGAAAGATGCTCTGCCATGACAATGATGGTATTGATTATGTTCTCACTTGCTATTCACACACCCTACATACTTAACTTATTTTACCTTTATTTTTGAAATAAGAAAATAGAGGCAAAGATAAGATTGTAAGTTTTTCAAATAAAAGTCACAAATCCAATATGGATTAACATTTGCTGCAGTGATTCCCTTTCTAGGGGAATGTGTGACCAGAGATGGACACAGTATAAGTGAGGCTGAAGATGGCACTATCTTTGTAGTTCATTGTACTCGCTGACATCAGTTTTCTCAGTTCCTGCTTCCTGTTTTTGATTATTTGATTTTAGGTTTTTTTTTTCTTTTTTAACTTCATTTTGATGTCTGACTCTATTATAAATGTCCCCATCTTCTTCTCCTTTGCACACGTCCCACTTCCCTCAGGCTACCACCACACTGTTGTCTGTGTCTATGAGTATTCATATATATTCTTTGAATCCCTTCACCTTCTTTCATCCAGTCTTCCCCCCGTCTCCCCTCTGATAGCTGTCAGTCTGTTCCATGTATCCATGCCTCTGTTTCTATTTTGTTCATCAGTTTATTTTATTCATTAGATTCCCCATATAAGTGACATCATATGGTATTTGTCTTTCTCTGGCTGGCTTATTTCACTTAGCATAATAATCTTCAGCTTCATCCATGCTGTCACAAAAGGTAAGATTTCTTTCATTTTTACCACTCAGTAGTATTCCATTGTGTAAATATACCACAGCTTCTTTTAAAAATCCATTTAAGCAACCATGTACAGCTGATGGGCTCCTGGGCTGCTTCCAGATTTTGGCTATCTATAATAATAAGAGCGCAATATGCTAATTAGATTACTTCTGGACAATCTTCTGGATGAAGCCAGGGCTGGGAGGGCCAAGCCCCTTGCATGAATTTCATGCATCGGGCCTCTAGTTG
Source organism: Myotis brandtii (assembly GCF_000412655.1). NCBI lineage: Eukaryota > Metazoa > Chordata > Mammalia > Chiroptera > Vespertilionidae > Myotis > Myotis brandtii. The sequence goes on along the minus strand of NW_005367809.1, from coordinate 1,480,353 downwards.
TAAATAATGCTCCTATGAACATAGGGGTGCATATATTCCTCTGATTGGTGTTTTAGGTTTTTGTAGCTATATTCCCAGAAGTGTAATCATTGGGTCAAAGGACAGTTCCATTTTTAATTTTTTGTGGCAACTCCACACTGCTTTCCACAATAGCTGCTCCAATCTGCAATCCCATCAACAATGCACCAGGGTTCTCTTTTCTCCACATCCTTGACAACAACTGTTGTTTGTTGACTTATTTACAATAGCCATTCTGAAATGTGTGAGGCCATATCTCATTGTGGTTTTAATTTGATCTCTCTGATGATTAGGAACCTTGAGCATTTTTTTTCATGTCCATTGGTCATCTATGTGTCCTCTTTGGAGAAATGTCTATTCAGGTCCTTTGCCCATTTTTAATTGGATTGTTTGTCTTCCTGGTGCTAAGTTTTATAATTTCTTTATATAGTTTGGAAATTAGCTCCTTTTGATTGTATCCTGTTTTTATCTTGCCTTTTCAACTCATTGCAGCAATTAAAAACACAGTGCAGGGATTACATCTTCAGAGTACTGTTTCTATAGTAACTACAATTGGAAAATTTACCATTCCAATGATTACTTTAGTAAAAGTCAGGATGAAAAGAAATTAAAAACAGGAGTTTTGTAAAGATATTGATTTCTTCCAGAAAATAAACTGTGACAGGAAATAATAGAACATTCCAGTTCTCTAGATTGTCAATATCTTAATAGGGAGGAATGTTTAAATAAATACAAGGCCAGTCCATGTTAGATCTTCAGTATGGCCAGCTGCCAGTGCCTTTAGAATCTTGAAGTTCAAACATTTAACAACCTGCTCCCCATTTAGGTAATTCAGGCCTTGTGAAAGGGAGATTGGCAGAGAGCAAAGAAAGTAAAGCCTTCTGTTTGTCCAAAGAAAAATAGATGCTGAGCACTGAGTGTACAATCTTCTATCATGTTATCCTGATGAGACACTTTTCTTTATCCATAGAATTATTTACAGGACAAAGGGTAATTGAGATATTGACCTTAATCACTCCTTGATCTTAGAAACCTATCCCCTTGCTATACAATACCTATGGCTACTTATTGTCCTTAAAAAAAAATGTTCACCCTAGATTTTCAAAGATTGAGTGTTTACACAGTATAAAATTCATAAATGCATACTTAAGATAAATTCTGAACTAGTGATGACAGACTTTTAACACATTTAGTATGTGTTAGAAGTAAAGTGAAAACAACATGGAATTACTACTTGTGAAGAAGTTACTTAACTCATTATCAACTGAACCCTTACTGATCCTTTTATTCATGTTTTCCTTCAAAAAGTAACAAAGAAAGTGCTATTCCCATTTCATGTGGAAGCCCTTGAGAATAATTTAAAGATTTGGGGCCACTCTAAAACTGTAAACAATCTCATTTTCAACCTTGGGTTGAAAAAAAGCAACCACTTACAGTATTTAAAATATATATCTCCATTGTTAAGTATCCATTAGGTTAGAAGGAAGGAAAGAAGACATGTATTTATTCTTTACATATTAGACAATATGTCCATTTATTTAAAAAACAGATTTAAGTTTGACTTAATAGCTTAAAAGCCTTATTTAAAGAATCAGAAGAGAAAGCTATTTATAAACAGAGACAGCATTCTGAAAACCTCAATTATTCATGTACTGTTTAAAAGGAGATCAAATAGCTAGTGTGTGTGTGTGTGTGTGTGTGTGTGTGTGTGTGTGTGTGTGCATGCAGTGAGCAAGCATATTTGGGTAGGGCTGGGGGAATGATTAATATAAATGTGGTTGTGGTGAATATAAATAAAATGGCAAAGGAAAACTATTGATTAAGCATTTACACCATGTGCTAAGAACTTGAATAAAATTTTATAGTTTTTCTCATTAAATCCTCACAGAAGACCTATGGGGGACTTTTTAGTATTTGATTTTTACTAATGAGAAAAGTTAGCCTGAAATATTAAATATATTTTTACACATTGCAGATAACTGAAATTTAAAATTAGAGTCTCTCACTTTGAAGATGAATTCTTTCTCTGGGTCATGTGTAGTATCTATGTCATTTATATTTTATACCACTACTTCAGTCATATCCTTACATAATTGCTTGGCTACTCCAAATCTTTTAAATATTATCACTTTAAGAAATTCATTAAAATTATATATTTAATCTTTCAATTTCTCTTACTGTAAAATGGAAGTAATGATTCATAACCTGTCAATATCATGTTATTTTTAAACAGCAACTCTGATAATAGCATCAGGAAGTTTGTTTTACAAAATCTTAGATGAAAAAAAAGTGCAAGATATTATCATGCTTAAATTGTTTGTATTCATTCCTTGTCATATTTGAAATTATTTTTTTCTTTAAATATATTTTTATTGATTTCAGAGAGGAAGGGAGAGGGAGAGAGAGATAGAAACATCAACAATGAGAGAGAATCATTGATTGGCTGCCTCCTGCATGCTCCCTACTGGGGTAGAGATTGCAACCCAGGGCATGTGCCCTTGACCAGAATCAAACTGGGGACCCTTTGGTCCGCAGGCTGATGCTCTATCCACTGAGCCAAACCAGCTAGGGCTGAAATTATTATTATTTTTTTATTTTTTAATGGAATTACACAAATGCTGTTGCCTGATTTGTGTTCCCAATTAAGATCATCCAAACTTCTTTGAGTAAGACCCTTCTCACAATATAATAATCATAAAAATAGACAACATAATAAAACATGGTTTTCTGGTATTATTAACACACACTAAACACTTATTTTTTTTTATTTGCAATATATGCCTTTATCTTCCATGCCAACATATCAGAATCAGAATATAGATAATGACTTTATCTGCTATTACCCAGTACATGAATATTTCTAGGCATGACAATCTTCTTTGCTGTGTTAAAATGAACTATAGAATGATGACCAGACTTCAGAATTCCCTGAGTGAACAAAATATTTAAACCCCATAAGCAAAACTAAATGTAGTTTATTTCATGCAGATAGGCCAAAGTTAACCTAAGTTATGTCTTGTAAATGCCTCTGACAATCATAAAAGAAATGTCATCTTCCCAAAAATGGCATGAGAAACACACTTTTAACCTGCCCCTGGCCCTCTGGAGACCCCCATCATAATCATCAACCATTTAAAGGTTAACAACTTGACTTTGGGTGGTGGGCACACAAAGAAATATACAGACTATGTGTCATGGAATTGTTCACTTGAAACCTAGATAATTGTATTAACCAATGTCACCCCAATAAATTTAATTTAAACAAAACAAAAATCCTCTGAAGGTTAACAAATTCATCATTTTTACTTGAGAAGTCATCCTGTAACTTAGTCCCCCTTTCACAAACTCTTCTTATATGCACAATTAACTAGTACGAAATACAATTTATTGATTTGGTGGCTTTCATTTTGCTGTTTCTGGATTTCTGATAACTGATTGACTTCTATTAGATAGCATGAAGGGCATTTTAAATCTCACTTTCTTTTTCTTGAGGATATGTTTTGGTTTTGTTTTTTACTTATTTTAAAGAGAGAGGAAGAGGGAGGGGGAAAGAGAGAGAGAGAGAGAGGAAGGGAGAGAGAGAGAGGGAGAGAGAGAAACATCGATGTGAGAGAGAAACATCCATCAGTTGCCTCCCATGCCTCCCGTACATGCATTTACCGGAGATAGAACCTGGGTATATACCCTGACAGGAAATCAAACCCTAGACCCTTTGGTACATGGGATAATGCTCCAACCAAGTTAGCCACACCAGCAAGGGCTAAATGTCACTTTTTAACACTGACATTTTTTAATAAATCATTTTACAACTCAACCCAGTGACTTGTTAATATTTACATTCTTATTTTGAAATCAAATTAAAACAAAAATATACTGCATTTGGCAATACAATGTATATGATTAAATAAAGAAGTTGTTCTGAAATTGAGATACTATTTATTTCAATTGGCATACAATTACTTATTTAGAGGCCCTTTCCAAATGCAGCATGTGGAATTGCCTTTACATTTTATAATAATTTATGTGATTGTAAATAGCAAAATCCTTTTAATCTGTAACTTAAATAATGTCTCAGAGTTGACAGAGTCTATAATGGAATGGCAAGATATTGCAGCAATTGAGAAAGGCATTTTTATGTTTCACTCAATGACAGTATATGACTAAAAAAACCCATAATTAAAGTTTTTTTAAAAAAATGGCTTTTTAGAGAGAGAGGAAGAGAGAGAGAGAGAGAGAGAGAGAGAGTTAAACAGTCATATATATATGACTGAGTGAAACTTGGAAAAAATATATATACTCTGCCAGGTCCCTGAAAATGCTATAGTTATTTTTACTTCTCCAGTGCTATAAAAAGGAAGAAAAGCCATTCTCAGCTATTAAGTGGTTGCAAAGGGCACTTTGCCCAAATCTCAGTGGGGCAGTGTAAGAGTCTTTAATACCTAGGTTTGCAAGTGCAGAACAGCATCAAATTTGACAACAGTAACTCAGAACATAGAGATTGACTTTGAATTATTAACTGAAATTTATCAGTTTCAAACAAAAAGATTGACAATTAAAGAAGGAAACCTCATTTTTTATATACTAGTATGACTAAATTGTACCTGTTATCATATTGCATTTTGATCAATGTAATTTCATTAAATGAAATCTAGGAAATATGCATATTATAAAGCTTTTTAGAAAGTTTACTTCTTATCACTTGTATACATTTTAGAATTTAACTGGATTGAATCATTTTTTTCTCAATTGTTTCCAGAATTTTCATTATAATAAATGCTTATCCTTGTGTCATTAGTCCAATGCAATCTTTTGTAATATAACCATAAGCAATTTTTTTAGTCTCATGTTTTTCTTAAATTTATTGTGGCAATGCCCTGGCCAGGTAGTTAAATTGCTCTCAGCATCTTCCCATAGATCAAAAGGTTGCAGGTTCAATTTCTAGTCAGAGCGTGTATGGAAGGCAACCGATTGATGTTTCTCTTTTACATTGCTATTTCTTTCGTTCTCTTTTCTCTCTTCCTCTCCCTTTCTCGCTCTATAAAAAAAATAATAAATCAATAAACATGTACTCAGGGAGGATCAAAAAACATTTTAAAATTACTGTGGTGACATTCTTATAACCTAGTACCAACTAACACAACAGAGAAATAAGTAGGGCATTTCAAGGGGGGGGGGCGGGAATCAGAGCTCTTCCTTGTAACCATAAAGGGATAAAATTTTCATGATGATCTCATGTTAGAGGATTTGCATTGTGACTATGATTATCACAATTTTTTAAATTAAAATTTTTTTATGACTTGTCATATGGTAAAATAAATATCATAAATTAATACAACACAATGTCTTTGTCCATCCATTATTTAAAATGCACTTAGTGGTTTATAGGCTACTACAACAGTAAAAAATACTCTTTTAAAAAATATATATTTTATTGATTTCATAGAGGAAGGGAGAGGGAGAGAGAGATAGAAACATCAATGATGAGAGAGAATCACTGATTGGCTGCCTCCTGCTTGCCCTGCACTGGGGATCAAGCCAGCAACCCAGGCATGTGCCTTTGACCACAATTGAACCCGGGACTGTTCAGTCTGCAGGCCGATGTTCTATCCACTGATCCAAGCCGGTTAGAGCTAAAAGTTACTCTTTTGAACATTCTTGTATATCAACCCTGGGGAAGAAGCATAACATGTCAAACATTTTGATCTCAGAACATCTTTAAAAATTTTTTAAATTATTAAGAATCTCCAAAAGATTTTGTTTTTATGGTCTATATTTATCAATATTTACTCTTTTAGAAATTTAAATTAAGATAATTCAAAACATTTGCTTATCAATTTATTTTATGTTAATTAATGCATTTTATTAAAAATAACAATATTATCCAAAACAATTAGAGAAGAGTACCATTGTTTCACACATTAACAGAATAGAACTGGATTCTTATTTTTGTTTCTGCATTCAATCTTTTTTCTGTTTGAAGAATACAAGGAAAAGCTAGCGTCATACAGAAATAATATTTGAAAAAAGAAGTATTTGAGTATGTTTTTGAGATAATTGTGGCTACTTTTGATCCTATATTCCACTTGACAAGTGGTAGTTTTTTAAAGATAAGCTGTAATGTAGAATCTGAAGCCATATCAACATGGCTTTTATGCCTTAGTATTATAAAATCCATTAATCTATCTTTGAATGTATATATTACCCATGTATGATTTGGCATCATCATGTATTGATCATTTGGAAAATATTTGTTCAATGAATTATACAGATCTTTCTAATATTGACACATTTTATTATTTATGTTAAAATTATAAAATAATAATTTACAATTGGTAATATCTTTATGATCTCATCAGAAAACTTAAAACTACTGGGAAATATAAAGCTCGTGGAAATGAATACAAATTTCTACATTTCTAATACTTGCTTGAAACTGAAAAAAATTTTTTTTTTTACTTGTAAGTGTGTAGTGGTGAAGAAAAGTGACTATTTGTATAGTTTGGTGTTTCTAACTTCATATGTGCTGAGACACTGGGGTTTTACTAACTGTTGTTATTGCACCAACAGTGCAAACATCAATACAATTATTCAAGGATAAAAAGTGAACACATTAAAGAGTATTCAGCACTTTGCATACGTCATAACCTTTTATGATGTTTAGTTTGTACTTATTCTGGACCAATTCAAGCAAATAGCAAGTATAGCCAGATGCATCTGTATATTATTCCATTTATAAGTAAAAAATACAAACCTTAAGATAAAATGCTAACTGAATCTTCATATTTTTAGCCAACTCATTAATTTTAAAATCAGTGAAAAATACATAATATGATTATTTTAGTAACTTTTGTCTGGCAAGCATTCATTAATTTCATCTGTGGAAGGCTTTTTTTTAATCTCTCAGCCAGCATTGCACTTATTCAACTAATGAAATAAAAACATGTACACTGTAAGAGACGCTATAATTTTTTAAATGACTTTCAGCTTTACAAAGCTCATTAGGTTTACCTTTAACATATTCTAGTATTTTTTAGTTAAAATCATAATGATTGGCTTCAAAATGATGCCACATTTTAACTGAGACATAGAGTTATTCAAATATGCCTGTGGTATAAGACATGAAGAGTCAAATGGTTAACATCTTACAACGCTGAGAGAAAGATGGTCTTTGTCATATTTCCCTTTCTTAGTTACAGTTGGCCCAGTTTATTTGGACTAGTTTCCTTTCTCCATGACTCAGAATACTCACTGAAATGTCAAATTCATCTTTTTCAGCTCATGAAGCTGTGGGTTGAGAAAATAGGTTGTCGAATTACCTTTTTTAGGCTAACATCCCAGCACTAACTATTAAAAGCATTGTAAATTTTCTTTTATATCAGAGATACAATATATTTAAAATACCTGTTGCAGATAAAATGTGAGCATTTGAAAATGTTTTTGAGTAATGTTTTAAAAAGAAAAATGCAAAACAAGAATCCAAAGTCTACTTAGTTGTGTTTCCACATATTTACATTTACAGTGACTACTTAAATATTTGGAAGAATTTTTAGCATCTTACTATTTGCATTTTCAGATTTGCCCTTTCTCTAATTCTCTTTTACTCTTTCTATATAACCTTCTTTTTGAATGTTTGAGATATTTGGGGTTTCGATATTGTTTTTATCTTCTCTCTCTTAATCAGTTTATTATTTGCCTGTGTAAGATTTCTTTAGTTTAGATATTTGAAAAGACTTGAGTCCATAAAATATTATACAGGTGATATGCAATAAAGCTGTACACCTGAAATTTATATAATGTTATTAATCAATGTTACTCTAATCAATTTAATTAAGAATACCATTGTCAGTCCAAAAACTAATATTGGCTAGCTAGATGCTCACACAGACTTATTTAGAGGCAAAGCGACTGTGTCAAGAGGAATAGAATACAGTGCAGGCAGCATTGGAGGACTACAACTAATAGTAGTACAAGCTCTCAAGGAAAATCTAAGTGCCTTGGCCATCTAACACAGCTAGACTTATAAACTAGCTTGGCCAGTAGCAAACCATCAGTAATAAAATTGGTCACCAGGGGGTATCTGGACCTTAAATAGCACATCGTAGATCCCACTGCTCTTAGCTTGGCTAATAGTTAAAAACTGGACATCCAGGCATCTTCACAGTTAAAGACAGAACTTTACCAGCCCATTTGAAAATCATCTCTATCCTTACATATGCTTTGTTTAATTATTTAATAGTTAATGTACTTATCCTTCCCATCTCATAAAATATGTAAGCTTGTTACCATATTCTCCTCTTGAAATAATACATAAATTAACTTTGAAGGGAGCATGGCCTTATCTACACTTTGACTTCAGTGGTCTACCCTCCTGAGCTGTGAGACAACAGATTTCTGTTGTTTTAAGCCACCATGTTTGGGGTACTTTGTTATGACAGCCCTAGGCCACTAATATATATTTCTGCAAAGGGTTGATCCACTGCTATAACAAATACCTAATATAAATACCTATATAAATACCTAATATA
>NW_005367809.1:1463977-1471754 GCF_000412655.1 Myotis brandtii | reverse complement strand
ATAAAAATATGGAAGTGGATTTAGAATTGGGTAATGAATAGAGGCTAGAAGAGTTTGAAACTCTTGATAAAAAAGGCTAGATTGCCTTGAAGAGATTATTGATAGAAATATGGCCACCAAAGAAAATTCTGATGAACAATCAGAAAGAAGTAAGGAGAGCTGCATAGAAAGCTTCTATTTCTTAGAGAATACAAATATTGTCATGAACAGAATGCTACTAGAAATATGCACATTAAGGGTACTTCTGGTGGTGTCTCAGATAGAACTGGTAGCGAATTAGGCCATTATATTGTATAATTTTGTGGAAAAGTTGTAAGTGATAAACTAGGATATTTACCTGAGGATATTTCATAGCAAAATATGGAAAGTGTGACCTAGCTTCTCCTTGATGCTTTTAGTAAAATGTAAGAGGAAGGAGAAAAATTGAGGGGAAAACTGTTAGGCAAAAAAGAAGCAGCACTTGATGATTTAGAAAATTACTGTCCTATCCAAATGCATTCTCAGATAACAGGGCAAAGACTGTGGCTGAACAATCATTTGCTAATGAGGCTGCATATGTCACTTTTGAGTCTCAGAGGCTCCAACAACAGACATGTGATTATCCAGGAGTGAAATGTGGAGGACCTACCCATTTAATGGTGTGGACTCTCATGCTCAGGAGACGAAAGCTTTTTGAGAATTATGCCAGCAGAAACACTGCCAGCTTGGCTTGCCAGGGAGAGAGACAGAATAAAATGAATGAAAAATAACTCTGAGGTCAGAACTGTGGATGAAGAAGCCTGTGCTGACACTAACTCCTAGTGCAGTGGTAGGACTGACACTAGAGTGGGCTGAGAGGGTCCAGCAGGCAGAACAGTGAGCCAGAGAATTATTCTCAACCTTGAAATCTAATGAAATGTGCCTTGCTGCTTTTCAGACAGAATTGCTTAAGATCTGAGACCCCTTTACACCTACCTTTTGAAATGGGAATGTCTATCCTCTAAGTTCCCCAACATTGTATTTTAAAAACATAGTATTGCCCTGCTGTAATATGTTTAGCACATTGGCTTGCACACCAAAAGACTGAGGGTTCAAAGACTGGTCAAGGGCACATACCTGGGTTGCAGGTTTGATTCCTGGCCAGGTCTGGGTGTGTGCAGGAGGCAACTAATCAATGTGTCTCTCTCACATCGATGTTTCTCTCTCTCTCACCCTTCCTCCCTCTCTTCCTCCATCCCTTCTACTCTCTCCAAACATCAATGGAATAAAAAGTCTCTAGTGAGGATTACCAACAACAACAAAAAAAAAACAACTGCATATTATTTATTTTCTAATTTCACAAGTCCATACACGACAATAAATTTTCTCCCTAGATGGACCATACCCATAGTCTCACCCATAACTGATTTAGATTACTTTGAATTGATTTTATTTAGATCAGATTTGAGACTTAAAGTTGACCCTGGAATATGTTCAAACTTTGGGAGATGTGAGAATGGGTGAATATATTTTGTATACAGAAGACATGAAATTTGAGAAGGGCAAAAGATGGACTATCAGGGGTTGAATTTGTCCCCTTAGAAGATATGTTGAAGTTCTTAGATTAAAATATATTTGTGTACAAGCAGAAAAGTTTGCATAATAACTACCTACACAATTATTTTTTGTTCTATATTTCAAGATACTTAACCATCTGGTAATATCAATGATAATCACATCTAGGTTTTTCTTGTTTATTTTTTGCTGTTTTTTTTAATCCTCACGGGAGGATATTTTTTTTCCCATTGATTTTTAGAGAGAGGGAAAGGAGGGAGGGAAGAAGAAAGAGAGAGAGAGAGAAATATCGATGGGGGAGAAACACATTGATTGGTTGCCTCCTGGTACATGCCCTGGTCAGGGCCAGGGATTGAGCGTGCAACTAAGGTAAGTGCCCTTGCCCTTGACCAGAATGGAACACGGGACCTTTCAGTCCCTGGGCTGACTATCCAACCCCTGAGCCAAACTGGGTGGGGTGGCACAGTTAAGTTTTTAATGTAAATTAAATTGCTGTAGAGGCTTGTCCATATCAACACTGTTTAATATGTTCTCACTTGCAGAATTATCATTATTATAGTAATTTATTAACATAGCTAGAGGCCCAGTACATGAATTTGTGCACCAGTGGCATCCCTTGGCCTGGCCTGCGGAATTGGGATGAAACTGGCTTTCTGACATCCCCTGAGGGGTCCCGGATTGCAAGAGGGTGCAGGCCAGGCCTAAGGACCCCACTGATGCATGATCAGGGCTGGGGAGAGACATGGGAGGTTGGCCAGCTGGGAAGGGACTGTGAGAGGGTTCCAAGGCGTGTCCGACCTATCTCACTCAGTCCCAATCAGCCGGACCCCAGCATCAAGCTAACCTACTGATTGGAGCGTCTGCCCTCTGGTGGTCAGTGCTCATCATAGCGACTGGTCAACTGGTCTACTGTCTGCCCCCTGGTGGTCAGTGCACCTCATAGCGAGCAGTTGAGTGGCCTTAGCATATCATTAGCATATTATGCTTTGGTTGAATGGCAGACTGGACGACCAGACACTTAGCATATTAAGCTTTATTAATATAGGATTAATTATATTAATATAGGATTAATATAATTTCTTAAAATAACTATTCAGTTTGATCACCATAGCAAAAATAAATTAGCTGAAATCTTAAAATCACTGTAGGTAGGATAATTTCACTCAAAATTGCTTAGCATTTTTCTGAAACATGTCTCATCTGCCAAATTCATAATTTAGGCAAACCTGCTGTGGTAGGCATAAGTGAGAACCAAAGCTTTGAGTCTATTTGGATATTTACAAATGGGGTTTATACAATTTACTTCTTCAAATTGATATGAATATATTTTTATTATTGTCCATCTATTTTTCAGATGGCCATAAGGTTTTCTCTGCCAAATGGTAATTTCATTAACAAATAGAAAACAAACAAATTGAAAAAAAAATCAAACAGACAACTATCAGCCTCCTTGACTTTGTGTGTTCAACTTGATGTGTTACCAAGCTTTTTGTCTAGAAACTGAAGTGTCTATTTTACAAGGTCTATAATCAAATACTTACTTGTACATGGTACTGCTTATCATCCAGAAACTCCACTATGTTTATCATTCCATATCAGTAGTGAAAACTAAAAGAACAAATAAATCTTGGAAAATTATTTGAAGGATTAACTGCTATGATCAATGATATAATATTTAACTTCCTTGGTTACCTAAAATTCACTGACCAGAAATATAGTTATCATTCTCTTAAGTCTCACCTGGTGACCTAGCAGTTATATGCTCAATGACTGAATGTCAGCTTTTAAAGTTTTATTGTAATATGCAAAAGGATATAACCAATAGGTATAGGCAGCTTTACCAAAGAAAAACTTCAAAAACAACAGAAGAATACTGTTGAACCACATTAGAAAAGATCAGATCAGGGCCTACAAACCAACTACTGTATTTGAAAGCCCAGATTCCTGGATCTACATTTCCAAACTCAAAATGCATCACATTCCTATGACTTGGATGTCCTCAATGCTTGAAAGTTGGGATTCTCTGGAAGCAGACAGCATCATAAAAAATATATCTTTTTCAAAAATCTTAGCTCTAGCCAACTTTCAGACTCCTAAGATTTTCATACCCAAACTCTAGACCCAAGTAGCTACTGATTCTTGTCTCTTTCTCCTCTTTTTTTTTTTTAAATAGCTATCTTTAAATCACTTGTTGTAGTTTAAATGATACATTTTTAATTATCAAAGATGGGGAATTTAAGTTATTTTCTTTCCATTTAGGATTTTACTTTTATCCAATAGCTAATCCTTGGTATTTGACAGTACCTGACTAATAGGATAAAGAACTGCACAGAAAGATAAGAAAACGTGGAAATGCAGACATGTGCCACTTTCCAAATTTAACAATTCAGATGTCATGGGTGTTTTTTGTTGGTTTGTTTGTTTTGTTTTTTTTCCTGGCTATGATTAAGAAAAGTCAGTGTTGCTAAAGGAAATACTTCAAGGTGTTTTAAGGATTCACTTCTTATATTGCTTAACATCACAATTCTAAGGTGTGTCCTGTCCAGAGCTACAATGCTTTTATGTAGCACTCTGAAGAGTGAATTCAACAGAAAAAAATCACACAACAAACTAATAAAAACTGGAGCTCAAAGATTTCCTATGACACGGACTTCACTTGTTTTTGAGATTTGGAACCTGCCTAGAGGTGGATTGGATTCTGGACTCTGACATTCAGCATAAAGATGTTTTCCCTGAGGCAAATGCTGGTAAAGAGGAATGATTGTGAGAGTCCCTGATAGATTAAAAATGTTTCAATATGTATGACCTTTTAAAAACTTGCCTCCAACTACTGTTTTTCATGAAAATTTTGCTCAACTCAAATTGATCAACCAATAACTGTTAAACTGCAACCATCATTTTGCTGTTCCACCATCTTTTCTTATAATTAATGTAACATAAGTTTCTACAAATACTGAGAATTTCCTTAGTGAACATTCTTGGAACGAAGCTAAATGTTGACTGATCTTCTTCCATCTGTCATATAATATATTTAAGCATCTTGCTTTGCTTCCTAACATTTGTCAAAGTTGGTCTAATTTAGCAACATTTTTATATAAGCTTGAGGTAACGACTTGACTTTTTTTATCCTTCCACAATATGTAATGGTCATTTGGGTTGGTCACCAAGAACAAAATCGAAAAATGAACAATAAATAAGAATGCGATGCATAGAGCAAGGCATATGTTCCATTATCAATTTTCTGAAGTAGCTAGCTTAAAAATAGCAAATCTAAAAAGCACATTCTGCTTCTTTAATTTAGCAAGGAAATGAAAAAAAAAATACATCTACTTAAGCATTTGTAAGAGAGTACGTTGTGTGTGTGTGGTTTGAGTTTATTACAGCTAACTTAGGCCAGGGGCTCCAGTTTGTTTGGTGTAGGGTTGCAGAATTATATTAATAATGTACAGATCAAAACAAAGGGAGAATGTATTGTAATGATGGATGAAATTCTTACTGTAAACATGTTTAGGTCTAAAAGTGATAGGAACAGTAGAGTAATGTTAAGGATTATGAATTTTTTTCTTATAAGCAATTGAAAACACTAAACTTTTTTAAAAAGATACAGCTTAACTAACTTCTGTTATAAAAATACCTAGGGGCCCAGTGCACCAATTCGTGCACCATGAAAAGAACCGTTGGCCATGAGGCTGTGTGGACACAGGGGTGGGTCTCGGCCCATCCTCTGTGCCCCTTCCCAGTCCCCTGTCTGCCAGCAGCCCCGCTCCCCCCCACCGCTACTCCCACGCGCTGATGGCGCGGCCCCGCTCACACCCGCTGATGGCGTTGAGCGATTGGAGTCAGCGCCATCAGCAGGTGCAAGTGGCAGCTGCTGCCCCGATCACCCCTCAGGACCAGGGGGAGGTGAAGAAGCCCTTAGGCCAGCAACCACCAAACACACCCACTGATGGTGCTGAGCAATTGGGACTGGCGCCAGGCTCCGGCAGCAGGTGCGAGCAGCGGCCGCCCGCCCTGATCACCCCTCAGGAGCAGGGGGAGGTGGAGAATCCCTGAGGGTCGATTGGGGCTGGCAACCACTGCTTGCACCCACTGACGGTGCCAAGCGATTAGGGCCGGTGCCAGGCACTGGCAGTGAGTGCAAGCACCCAGTGGGACTGTGGCACACAGGAGCAAAGAATTTTCAGTAACCACCAGAGGCTCGCCCCTATGACAGCCACTGGTGCCCTGCCTTGGTCTGGCACCCCAGCTCACCTGCTCCACCATCCCGCCGCGGCTGATGCCCACCATGTTCCACTCTCTGCTGCCTGCTGCCGACACACACCATTTTCCTTGTGTGCCCCCTGGTGGTCATCACACATCATAGGAACTGATTGATCGGTTTTTCGGTTGTTCCGCCGTTCGGTCTATTTGCATATTAGGGTTTCATATATAGATTTTGAAAACAGTGAATGATGGATTGGAAATATATTTTAAAAGTTTAGTGAAAAATTGTGTACATAAATATGAACAAGATAGTGTTTCATTGACTCCACAGTTTTCTACACTTTAAATTTAGTAGTTAGCATAGTCAGAAAAAAATATATATATCAGAAGGGGCTAGTGTATGGCCCCTTCCCTTTGCAAAGGGGCTTACCTCTTTGTGAGAACAACAATGAAATCAAAGCAAACTCGTCCTCATTTTTTAGACAATATTTATTGGGATTCTGTGGTAAACTGCAAATTCAGCCTTATCCTCACACCATAGTGAGTTACATAGGTATTGTTTAGAACGTGGCAAGGACCCAGGTGTCACTGTGTGTGTGTTTGTGCTGTGAAATTCTTTGCTACACACCCAGTTGTAAAGTTGGAAAATCTATCCCTATTTCTATGATTTCTGTTGTCCATTTCTTTCTCCAAGAAATTCACCATATTTAGTTTCTTTAAATTGTTCAGGACCTTCTAGTCATTTATTTCATTTATTCAAGTTCAGTGGCCTCAAGCAATGCTCATTCAGCTGGTATCTGCTGCTTAGAGCAGTTTCATCTCCTTCCTTCTCTTTAACAGATCCCACTCGCTAACTTATTTCTTGGATATCACATATAATTTAAATTAGTATGTAATTTACTAGAAAATAATCTGATTTATTTATTAATGTACTTGGTTTTAAGAAATATTTGAGCCTTAAATCAAAGCACTGCTTCTTAATCATGTGTAAATTACACCACAATCAGCCCTTTATTTTACAAGTGTACCTACTAGCTTTGAGGTCACAATTGGTAATTGGATAATTCATCTAAATTAGTTTCATTAATTTCTAAAATGGTAAAAGGGTCCAAAGTTTTATCACCCCAAAAATGTGCCTTTTGTGATATGATTTTACACTTAATGCCTTTTTTTCCCACAGACTTATTATTCTCATTGTAATAAGATTTTGCAGCAATATAGGAAAATACTTTGGTCTCTAAACAGAAAACTTCATGTGCTCATCTTTAAGGATATCTCATTATATCCTATATCTGGAATTATAAATAACAAATTAATCATATTCAGAAAAAATAACTCTATAAGTATTTGCTCAAACTACTCCTTAAAAATAAAACAAAATTTTCATTTGGGTTTAAAGGTTTCTTTCTTAATTTAAATATGTTTTAATTTTACATGCACACATTTTAACAGTATCATTTTTACACATATGTATTCACCATCTGTATGTTTCTCGGTTCCTAAAATATTAGTGACAAAGTCACTATTTTCATTACTACTTGGGAATTTAGGTCACACTGTTTCTTTTTGCCTTTGGGTGTCGTTTTACACACACAACTTCCACTGAAAAATCTGGGTTTCAGTTCTCTGCAAAGGTCCTATATAAATTTTATGCCATAACATCCTTTTTAAAATTGCAGCTAAAACATATGATAAAGACATTAAAAATAATAATATATTTACATATTCAAGAAACATCAGTATTTGAAGAAAATAGTAATGATAATAAAAATATTAACTTGGATCACATTTTTAAAAGATGTTTCACACATAACAAAAAAATGAAATATATACATATATATAAAATGAATAATCATGTGTAAATTTACCTTAGTCAAGAAATAATAAATATCACCAGCAAATCATAGCTCTCTCTTCTCATCTCATTTTTTTTTTAGTCACAAACTAAGCTGTTTTCTAGAAGTCACCACTGTATTGACTTTTGAGATATTCATTTTCTTCATTTTCTTACTTGTGTTTTTTCTAATGGTGTATAAATTCT
>NW_005367809.1:1463715-1463962 GCF_000412655.1 Myotis brandtii | reverse complement strand
ATATAGGCAACCTTTTTTCTTTGATCTTTCATCTGTTTTTTTTTCTTCTAGATGGTTTATACAACTATAGTTTATTTTCATTAAATTAGAGTCTTGATTTTTTGTTTTTAATGATCTTGATATTTATCAATTAATCACAATTTATTTAGTTGTTCTATTGACTAATTTTTCTTCTACTTTTGAGAATCCTGCTATAATCATTCTTTTTTTAAAGTATATTTTTATTTATTTCAGAGAGGAAGGGAGA
>NW_005367809.1:1460379-1463507 GCF_000412655.1 Myotis brandtii | reverse complement strand
TCATATAGGCAACCTTTTTTCTTTGATCTTTCATCTGTTTTTTTTTCTTCTAGATGGTTTATACAACTATAGTTTATTTTCATTAAATTAGAGTCTTGATTTTTTGTTTTTAATGATCTTGATATTTATCAATTAATCACAATTTATTTAGTTGTTCTATTGACTAATTTTTCTTCTACTTTTGAGAATCCTGCTATAATCATTCTTTTTTTAAAGTATATTTTTATTTATTTCAGAGAGGAAGGGAGAGGGAGAGAGAGACAGAAATGTCAATGATGAGAGAATCATTGATTGGCTGCCTCCTGCATGCCCCCCCCCCCATTGGGGATGTGCCCTTGACTGGAATAGAACCTGGGACCCTTTTGTCAGCAGGCCAAGACTCTATCCACTGAGCCAAACTGGCTATGGCCTGCTATAATCATTCTTGTACATGTATCCTGGTACTCGTGTTTCTGGGAGGTTGTTTTTTTGTTTGTTTTGTTTTGTTTTGAGAAGTGGAATAGCTTGCTCTTAGAGAATGCATAATTTCACCTTTCCCATATAAAGCCAAACTGTTTTTCAATGTACATTCCACCAATACTGCATATATGTTAAAATATTTCCACTTCCTATCATGCTTAGACTTGTCAGTCTTTTAAAATTGTCACCAAATTAATGTGTATGAAAGCAATTCTATGGTTTAGGCTTGCATTTGTCTGATTACTATTATGACTTGAGTACCTTCTGATTATTTATTGGAAATTTGTGTTTGTTTTTTTATTATAGAAATCCCTATTCAGTTTTTTTGCCTACTTTCTTATTGGAATGACGGTGTTTTTCTCAAAGATTTATTGTAGTACTTATTTTGTGGTAATGTACATATAACATAAAATTTATCATTTTAACCATTTATAAGTGTACAATTCAGTGGTAGTGAGTGCATTCATATTTTTATGTGACCGTTATCACCATTTAGCTCCAGAATCTTTTCCTCTTGCAAAACTTAAACTCTATACCCATTAAGCAATATCTTTACCGACACAGCTCCTAGGACAATGGAAACTAAGAAGAAAATGAACAAATGGGACTACATCAAAATAAAAAGCTTCTGCACAGCAAAAGAAACCATCAACAAAACAACAAGAAAGCCCGCTGCATGGGAGATCATATTTGCCAATGATATTTCCAATAAAGGTTTAATTTCCAAAATTTACAGAGAACTCATATAACTTAACAAAAGGAAGATAAACGATCCAATCAAAAAATGGGCAAAGGATCTAAATAGACACTTTTTGAAAGAGGACATACAGAAAGCCCAGAGACATGTGAAAACATGCTCAAAGTCACTAATCAAAGGAGAGATGCAAATCAAAACAACAATGAGATACCATATCACACCTGTCAGAATGGCTATCATCACCAAATCAACAAAGGACAAGTGCTGGTGAGGATGTGGGGTAAAATGAACCCTTGTGCACTGCTGGTGGGAATGCAGAGTGGTGTAGCCACTGTGGAAAACAGTATGGTGATTCCTCAAAAAATTAAAAATGAACTCGTATTTGACTCAGTAATTCCACTTCTAGGAATATATCCAAAGAAATCAGAAACACCAATCAGAAAGGATATATGCACCCCTATGTTCATAGCAGCACAATTTACAATAGCTAAGATTTGGAAACAGCCTAAGTGCCCATCAGCAGATGAGTGGATTAAAAAACGGTGGTACATCTACACAATGGAATATTACACTGCTGTAAAGTGAAATAAGCTAGTCAGAGAAGGACAAATATCACATGATCTCACTCATTTGTAGAATATAATGAACAACATAAACTGATGAACAGAAATAGATCCAGAGACATAAAAGCATCGAACAGACAATCATACTTCAGAGGGAAGGCAGAGGATGGAAGGGGTGGTAAGAGATCAACCAAAGGACTTCTATGCATAACCCATGGACACAGACATTAGGGAGGTGAGGGCATATGCTGGGGGGTGGCAATGGCTGGGAAGAGATCAATGGGGATAAAAGGAGACATATGTAATACTTTAAACAATAAAGAATTTAAATTAAAAAAAAAACAAAAACAACTCACCATTTTCTCTTTTTCCAATTCACTAGAAACCACCTTTCTACTTTCTGTTTTTATGATTTTGACAACTCTAAGTATATAAGTAGTCAAGGTACTCATATACTTAGAAGACTAAGTATATGAAAATATAAGTGGCATCCTACAGTATTTGTGCCTTTGTAACTAGCTTATTTCACTTAGCATCATCTCCTCAAGATTTATTCATGATGTGGCATATGTCTGAATTCCCTTACTTTTCAAGCCTGAATAATATTTCATTGTATGCTTATATTACATTTTATTATCCATTCATCCATCAATGGATGCCTAGTTTGCTTCCATGTTTTAGCTATTGTTGATAATGCTACTATGAATATGGGTATACAAATATCTCTTCAAGACCTTGCTTTAAGTCCTTTGGGAGTATATGCCCAGAAGTGGAGTTGCTAGATAATATAATGTCTATTTTTATTTTTTTAAGAAGCTGTCATCCAATTTCCCTCATCATAAAAAAGTTAACTTATATATCAAGTGATTCTTGATATATATCTTTTATATATCAAGTGCCTTTCATAGAAAAAAAAGTTTACTTGTATTGAGTGTATGATATAGGAACTCTTGAAAGGAGTAAATTTCTCTTATTGACTTAAGAACTGAAAAATTAATATACAATTCCTACCTAATTAGCCCAGACAATAGCAAATATTTTGGGTTGAAGAGAATCAAATTTCAATGCTGAAACATTTTCTGGCAAAAATGGACTTGGATTTATGATGATTCAATTTAAAAAGTTACATCTGTAATACTTTAAAAAATAAATGAAAGGAGTAAATTTCTCTTATTGACTTAAGAACTGAAAAATTAATATACAATTCCTACCTAATTAGCCCAGACAATAGCAAATATTTTGGGTTGAAGAGAATCAAATTTCAATGCTGAAACATTTTCTGGCAAAAATGGACTTGGATTTATGATGATTCAATTTAAAAAGTTACATCTGTAATACTTTAAAAAATAAAGATAATTTTTTAAATATATTTTTATTGATTTCAGAGAGGAAAGGGGAGGAGAGAAAGA
>NW_005367809.1:1450900-1460331 GCF_000412655.1 Myotis brandtii | reverse complement strand
AGAGAGAGAGAGAGAGAGAGAGAGAGAGAGAGAGAGAGAGAGAGACTTCAATAATGAGAATCATTGATCGGCTCCCTCCTGCATTCCCCTTACTGGGGATTGAGCCTGCAACCCGGGCATGTGCCCTTGACCGAAATCAAACCTGTTACCCTTCAATCCGCAGGCTGATGCTCTATCCACTGAGCCAAACCAGCTAGGACAAGATAATTTTTAAAAAACAGTTACATATGTTAAAATGTACCCCAAAACATTACAACATTACTTATCTAGAAGTTACTTAGGGTTAATTAGAAGAAGATCTGAGCAGTTTGGATAGAAGTGTAATCAAAAAGTACTTTTGTATCAGAGTTAAGAAAAAAGAGATTGGGAGTATGCATATATTTTTAAATTAGTATATGAAGATAGTAGCTCATTTTCTGTCTCTCTCTTTCTCTCTCTCTCTCTTTCTCTCTCTTTCTCTCTCCATTATTTTTTCTTTTGTAGCTGCATATCTGTGCTTTGGTTTCTGAAAAATATTCACATTTTTTTGTTTGTTTTGTTAATCCTCATCTGAGGATATTTCACCATTTATTTATTTATTTTTTTGAGAGAGTGGAAGGAAAGGAGGAAGAGGGAGAGAGAAACATAGATGTGAGAGAGATACATCAGCTGGTTCCCTCCTGCATGCACCAGGACTTGAGCCAGGGATCAAACCCTCAACCCAGGTACATGCCCTTATGGGAAACTGAACCCATGACCCTTTGGTCTCTGGGCCACCACTCTAACCACTGAGCAAGACCAGCCAGGGCACATTTTTTTTAATAAGAAAATTGGTTGTGCCTATGGAAATCTTACATTATATTTTGTACTTTTTAAAACATATATAACATTAAATTTAAAAATATTTAAAAAGAAAAGGTATTCAAAATTGTTACATTTTGTACAAATATGAAACCTGTGTCATCAATAAAACTGCATTGCAAATATGACACACATCATTCTTTTAACAAAAGAATAGACAGTCCTTTGGTTTCTAAACAGTCTAATCCCACCTGACCCCTTTATAAACTTAGTGCAACAGATCTAAGCATAAAGAACTGAAACATTTGTATTGGTTTGGAAAGAAAATATTCCCACATGGGGACAGAATAAGTGAGGTTTTTATATTCCAAATATGTTTGCTTATTGAATTTGCACCTGCTTAAAGCTCAGCCAAATTATGGTGGATGGGCCAGTTCTAGTTTCCATTTTCTTTGTGAATTAAAGTAAAATAAATGTGCAATTGAGCCTAGACAGCAGATGGTCTGCAATAGGTGTAAACATATTGTACCGTATGTCTAAATGGCACTCTCAGAAAGTATTTGGCACTGCTAAAATACTTTATTTGCAGTAGTCATATGAATATACATACAGTACTACAATTAAAGATAAAGTGACTGTTTCACCCCTGATCATTTGGGAGAAGTATGGCTCAGGAATAGATTTTGTACTCAATCTGGAATATAGCAGCTTCTGTTGTTGAACTCTGATGATATAGAGAAAAGCATAGTCAACATAGGGTAGTAAGCCTGTGGAGACATTTGTACCTTTGTTAGACCATTAACATGGTTTCAAAAGGTTCTCTAAGGTAGCTGGATATCCTGGGAAGAAAACTGAATATCCTGAAGCTCTTCTTTTTCTTTCTTCTGTTATCATCCTCTCTATCCCATTCCCAGACACTTTTTATATTTCATTGCAAAATGAAAAAAAATAAGAAAAAATTTTAAATGATAAAATTTAGTTCAAAATTTTAACACAGGAGGAAAATGAAGTTCAGAAGTTCATCTATATTATCTGGCTTGACTGATAGAGTATATTATGGTAGCCAATAGCTGACCTAGGTTTTTAATTCAATATGCACAATGACATATATTCTATGCATGCATTTTTTATAAATAAACTATAGTTTAAATTCATATTAAAGAATGTTTTATTTTTCTTCTTTTAGATGACAAAAATGTATAGAAATGGGTTTCTTCCTTTTTAAAAAGAAATCCTTAAGAACTCAATCTCTCATCTGCTGAATAAGAGTTATCATATAGCCCCAAGTGCCTATGGAAGTAATTTATCTATAATAATAAAAGTGTAATATGATAATTAGACTGGACAACCTTCTGGACGTCCTTCCAGACTACCTTCTGGACGAAGCCGGGGCTGTGAGGGAGGCCCAGGTCCCGGGTGCCAGAGGGAAGCCTGGGGAAGGAAGGCCTACTCTTGCATAGATTTCATGCACTGGCCTCTAGTGTAGAATAAGAAGCCAGCCTGAGGATGTGGTCAATGCATGCTGTGGTCTGCCACGCTGAAACTGAAAGGAGCTGCGGTTTTATTACATTGTTGAAATTGTTGAGTTATTGAATTACCTCTCCTGAAGGCTTTACAGCCTTCATTTTTTATGAACAGACTTATAAATAATGAAATAATAAAAAAAAAACATGCTACTTTACAAAAACCTAGAAAAAAGACTTTCTTTTAAGAAATAAAATTCTGTATTCTCTGAAGCCCCAGTCGGACTTTACCTGTCTCTTATTGGTTGATGTTTTACTTATATGGTAATCACTAGATAATTATGGTTATTTCAGACCAATCAAGTAGAACATAATAGATATCTGGGAATCCATTAAAATGTTCTTTTTCATAAATGCATCACCATGTATTTATTTATTTGTTTTTCTGCCTAAGCAGACATAAGACCATCCCCTGTCTTGATTTCTTTTAATATAGTCTAGAGCAGCGGTTCTCAACCTGTGGGTCGCGACCCCTTTGGCGGTCGAACGACCCTTTCACAGGGGTCGCCTAAGACCATCCTGCATATCAGATATTTACATTACAATTCATAACAGTAGCAACATTACAGTTATGAAGTAGCAACGAAAATAATTTTATGGTTGGGTCACAACATGAGGAACTGTATTTAAAGGGCCAGAAGGTTGAGAACCACTGGTCTAGAGCTTTAGTTGTTGTATATAAACATTATCTCTTAATTTCCTTTTAAAAAATGATTCTGGCACACTTTTCACAGATAAAAATCTTTATTTTTCAAAAATATCTTGTGATAATATTATCAAGCAAGAGTCTAGAAGCAAGTATTTACTTAGTTGTGTAAATTTCAAATGAAATTGGAGCAGGTTTTTTTTTTCCTATCAAATTTTATTTGAATCTGAAGGAAAGTTGTACAGTTGAACTAGGAAAAATAAATAAAAATCTGGGGTTTAGTCCTAAATCTAAGATCAGTTAAATGTATAATGTTAAATTATAGTTGCTATTGAACCTTTGCAAGTATGTTTCTTCATCTGCTATATTTGAGTTTTCACTATAAATTTCTATCCAACTCTAAAAGTCCATTACTCTCTAAATGTGCTTTGACTATCTCCCTGGCTTTGTGTGGGTACATAAAATCCCACTTATTGTAAACATGCAAGGTCACTATGTGAGAGTAAACAAGTCATCTTTTCTGTCAAAGAACAGTTCAGGCAGCCGCCATGTTGGCTGCATGACTTGCAGCTCCCTGGGGGCCCCATCTTGAAACAGCAAAGGCCAACCCTCTCCCTTTGAATTAACCAATCACGAAAGACTGTGAGCTTGAGCTCCAATCAAGAGTGAGGGACAGGTCACGTGTGTCAGGATTAAAAAGCTGAGCACACCTCCTGCTCAGTGTGCATGTGCTCCCAGACCATGTGCTGCGCACCCTCCTACAGGAGTGAAGGTATTTTCCTTGCTGCCTGGCTCCTGAGTATGCTTTGTGTTCTACCAGGGCCCCTGAATTTGGGGGCTCGCCTTATTTCTTACAACTATGAATCAAAATACAGAGGTGTTTCTTTGCACACTCTATGTGCTATAAAGAAATATCTGCATTTAAGAGTTTGTTACCTACTATGTCACAGATAATGGGAGACCCACGCACAGAAAACTCCAACTGCTGTGAAGACAGGCATGTGTTTTTTTTTTTTTCTCAAACAAGAGACAGTCCATGAGCAAACACAGACATAGTAAGAGACTGAAACAAAAATCTGTTTTTGCTTCAAACAGATAGTACTAAAACCTAAATACTATTATAAGCACATTGGATATAAGAAATTTTAGATAATTTCTTATGAAAATTCTCTGCTCTCAGAAAAGACTTGTGCATTCCTTATTTCATTTTGTCCATGTTAAATTGGTGATTTATGACAGGTATTGTTATTTCCTGTATTTTTATATGTAAGAAATGACTTTCAGATTGGTGAGATGAATAAATAAGTATCCTGCTCTCAGTGACTGATATAGTTAAGATATTGTGTTGTACTGTGATTTGTCTAACAATTGATTTGTTTGCTGACTGTTACTGGGCTTATTTATTGGCTTCTTTTCCTAATCATGTTGATAAAGTCTGCAATGTTTTTAATTCAGCGATGGAGATTGTGTACATAATAATATAATCTGTTATAAAATAATAGAGCTAAATTCTAAATTTGTATGCAAAATGTTCTCCTTACATTATGTGTATGTGACTGAAAAATATTTTGTTATCGGCGGGGAGCTTTCCATGTTCCCAACTGTTGCAGGTGAAAGTGGGCTTCTTGCGATGTCACAAGAAAAGGAATTTCCTATGACTCTCACAGGAGAATGTGTGGCATTTATTTATATGGAATTAAACCCCTGAGTTTCCAAGGTTCCCTCTCCCTAGATCCAGCCATGGAAGAAGTCCAGCTGTGTCTTTACCAGAGCTAGGATTAAAGCCACTGACAGAATTTCTGTTCCATGTTGGTGCACAGTCCAGTCCAGCATCCAGCTAGCTTAGTTTGTGTAGCCCTTTTTGTGAGGGATCCACAAGGCTGTGGGCCATGCAGCTTCTAAGGTCATATGGCTATGGAGGGAATACAGACTAGTGTAAGGAAGCATGTGAAAAGGCAGGGGGATAAGAGAGCCACAGGGAGTGAGCTCCTTTGTCTGGGGATTATGTATTCCCAAATTTTCACAGGCTTGCACTGCTTCACCACCTCTAGCCAATTATCTTAGTTGTAGGTTTGACTGACAGGTACCTTCCCTATGTCACCCTGACTTTACTGTGC
This sequence comes from Myotis brandtii, assembly GCF_000412655.1. Taxonomy (NCBI): domain Eukaryota; kingdom Metazoa; phylum Chordata; class Mammalia; order Chiroptera; family Vespertilionidae; genus Myotis; species Myotis brandtii. Next base: position 1,455,265 of record NW_005367809.1, on the reverse strand, counting down.
ATGTATCCATCCTCCCCTTACTCCAGTGACCTTCAGGGAATGAAACAGTGGTCCTCTGGGGAGCGTGAAATTGCAGCTTCCTGGTGAAGCTGCCCAGATGGCCATGCTCATAATGTCTGGTCTCCCTTTTGCTTCTTCCTATTACTTACTATTCATAACTAGATAATTACAATGGTAAAAATTTGAGTTTATTAAAAATTAGCCGAAGTAAAGATGAGAGAAAAAAAACTAGACTTAATCATCTTGGATAAAATATTCACTGTTGTTAGTAGGTATTTTGATCAACTTCCAAAACAAGTTTTGTGATAGTTGAGAAGACCTATTTCACAAAGTATTAAAGAAATGAGTATGTACATTTCCTTCTTATAGAATTGGCCACCAAAGCATATTTCCTTGAATGTCTCAATAAAATATCAATATTATACAGGCTTTAAAGTTGGGAAGATAAGGTAGCAATGGTAATTTGTGGTTGAGAATTAAAAAAACACACACACACAATACATAATTAGCTGCATTATAATAGGTCCTGAATAAAAGATGTACTTGTTTGTGGGTGTGTAAATTATTACATTATATCCTAAACCCAGATCTCCCAACTTTTGACAACTCATTTGTTTTTTGTTTTGTCAAAACAAAAATGATCTCTATCTCTCTCTATGACTTTATCTCTATATCTATAGGTCTGTATATATATATATATATATATATATATATACACACTAGAGGCCCAGTGGACAAAAATTTGTGCACTTGGGGGGGTCCCTCAGCCCGGCCTATGCCCCCTTGCAGTCTGGGACCCCTCGAAGGATGTCCACCTGCTGGCTTAGGCCTGCTCCCTGGGGAAACGGGCCCAAGCTGGCAGTCAGACATCCCTCTGGCAGCCCAGCAGCCCTCGGGGGATGTCCACTTGCCAGCAGGGAGCAGGCCTAAGCTGCAGTCAGACATCCTTAGTGCTGCTGAGGAGGCGGGAGAGGCTCCCGCCACCACCGCTGTGCTGGCAGCCATAAGCCTGGCTTGTGGCTGAGCAGAGCTCCCCCTGTGGGAGCACACTGACCACCAGGGGGCAGCTCCTGCATTGAGCATCTGGTCCCTGGTGGTCAGTGCGTGTCATAGTGACCAGTCATTCCCAAGTCGTTCTGCTGTTAGGGTCAGTTTGCATATTATCCTTTTATTATATAGAATAGAGGCCTGGTGCACGGGTAGGGGCCGACTGGTTTGCCCTGAAGGATGTCCTAGATCAGGGTGGGGGTCCCGCTGGGGTGCCTGGCCAGCTTGGGTGAGGGGCTGATGGTTGTTTGCAGGCTGGTCAAGCCCCCCAGTGGGGACCCTCACCCCATGGAGGTTTGGCCAGCCTGGGTGAGGGGCTGAGGGCCGTTTTCAGGCTGCCCACACTCCCTTCAGGGTGGGGGTCCCACTGGGGTGCCTGGCCAGCCTGGATGAGGGGCTGATGGCTGTTTTCAGACTGACCAAGCCCCCCGGTGACCGAAGCTCTGAGCCTTTCCTTTTTTTGTTTTTGTTTTTATTCGCTCCAGCTTCATGGCCATGGCGACTGGAAGCAGGTATCTGGGATTTATTTACCTTCTATAATTGAAACTTTGTTGCCTTGAGAGGAGGCATCAGCCGGCCGGGAAGCTTGGCTTCCTCCATCATTGGTGCAACCAAGCCTCCTGCTTGCTCCAGCTCCCTGGCTGCTGGCCACCATCTTGGTTGGGTTAATTTGCATATAGTTGCTCTGATTGGCTGGTGGGCATGGCTTAAGTCATAGTGAAGGTCTGGTCAATTTGCATGTTTGTCTATTATTAGGTAATATTTATTTATTTATTTATTTATCATTGAAGGTAGTGATTCAGGTTGGTTTATTAAGCAGCGTGATTTCTTTCCCAGGTCCTTATCCAGATGGATTCTAAGAAAATTCCATGGACAAAAAAGTGGTGGTGAAAAGCACCAAAACTTTATTGCAAGCAAACACTACCTCTAAAACCTTAATTCTAAACTCTAAGCTTAAAACTCTGTCCCTCTTGGTACAGAGGGGAAGAAAGAAAGGTGTCCTGTAAGTTCCTAATCCTAAAACTCTGTTCCTCCTAGAGGGACAGAGGGGCCCTTTAAGAAGGGTAACTACTGCTTTCTTTGTCTTGAGGCATTAAATAGGCTAGAGACCCTCCTTTTCTACCGTGGGACCTTAGCCCTGTAATCAGCTCCCATGATCCCCACATCCACCCTTTTCCTTGTTTGGCCATCTTATCTGTTTAGGTTGGAGTCACTTTTTATTTATCTTGTGGTTTTCTCCCAGTTGTGCTGACAGAGAAAGCCTTATCTTATAGCTCTCCAGCTACTCAAGTCAGGACTACTGTTGGTCTAACTTATGGCCATTTTACTTGCTCAGGCCAGATATACCCCTGTCTGTTCTCGCTTTATGGATGTTTTAATTGCTCAGGTCAGGAATGTTTCTATCTGCCTGTGGCATTTCTCTATCCTCTGTACAAGTAAGATAAGCATGCTGGAGTCTTCAAGTCTCCATTTATGTATTCCTCTCCCATGGACCCTCCTCATTCCTAAGCCTGTCTATTTTATCCCTAAAACTCCTTTCAGTAGTTTGCAGACATGATGTTTTATTAGGCTGAATAAGTTAGTGTCTATTATCTGTGAACAAAGACATCTTCTATAACAAGTGTACAAATATCACAATCAATAATTTAACATTGATATACTATTATTGACAACCCACACAGACCCCATTTAAGTTTCATTAGTAGTTCCAATCATGTCTTCAATAGAAGGGAATCCAATATTACATCACATGTTATGTTTACTTGTCAGCTCTCCTTAGTCACATTCATTCTGGAAAACTTTTGTAGTTTTTGTAACTTAATTTTTTTCACTACTACTATAAGTTATGTTATAGAATGCTGCTTCAATTTATATTTGAAGGATAGTTCACCATGATTACTTACTGTTTAGCTATTTTAACAGGAATATCAGAGATGTGATGTGTATTTTTCTCATTCCATCATGTCAGAGCATGATAAAATTTGCCCTACCATGGATGGTGTTAAGTTTGATCACTATTTTTTTTAATCTGGCAGGTTCCTAAAGACCTTTACTTTTTTAAAAATTATGAGTGTCTTGCAAATTATGAGTATTTTGTTGCTATGTAAAAATTCTGCTTTTTTTCACATTTCATGCATTACTTTTGGCATCCATTGGTACTTGTACATATAAGTTGCTAGGAGGGTTACCAAATGGTAATATTCTAATTCTATAAGTTCTTCTGTGCTTACAAATTGGCACCTAATGTACTTCTTCATTTTTATATACTTACTTATGTTAGTAAGGATTTATGAAATCTTATTTAATCAATGGGAATTAATCTGTGTTTATGTTTGTTTGGTTTTTGGTTTTTTTTTTCCCCCTCAGACTTGCCACTTAAAATTAGGTCTCATGCCCTCTTGTCATGTTGCTCTCATTCTTGGAGAATTTGCTTATTTTTGACACAGCAAAATAATCCAGGCTCATCGTATTCTTTGTTTTCTCTCAGGATTGGATTTCTCCAAAATATTTTTTATTCTTTATGGTAGAGAAAAATATTTAGTAATGCAATATCTGAAAACTGGGTTTGCTCATTGCTGCTGGGGTGTCACTACTTCTGGTCTTTCTCAGTGGATAAGACCAAAGAAATATATGAATAGATATAAATGCACACACACATACAAATAGACACACACACACACACCATCACATACCTATGTTTCTTCTTATCTATCTATACATATTGAAATCTATTGGGTCACACCAAGAAACCTATTTTATCCTAACACCATACAGTACTTTTTTTTTTATACTTTCTCTCCCTATAAATCCCTTCTTTGACAGCAAGAAACATCACATCATTCTAGCTCAAAATCTTTACTATTTTGCTCAATCCCTCTCTATTAATCTTGGCAGGCTGATTCTTCACTCAGCCCTAAAAATCAAGCTGACATTTACTTGACTCTCTATAACATTGCTGCCCCACCCTCAACATTCCTGGGCCTCTACCTGGCAACTGTAAACCAGTGGGCAGCCTCCCCAATATATTGTGAAATGGGAGGGCCTATAATGGCTTTTTTCTTTTCTATATGCATTCTGTAGCTATTACTTTTGATATCACTATCCTTAATGTTTGCTTCACCTTTATTATGATGATAGTGGTTTTATGGATGGAGATAAAAAAAACGTGCTAACAAAAATGTGCCACCAACAATAAGAGAGAATATTCTGAAGGAAGTTGGAATATGGTCATTTGTTTATTGAGCTAATGTATGTATGAATAATAGTATACATATGTTTTATACATGAAATATCATATATTATATAAATATACATTTA
>NW_005367809.1:1445239-1450653 GCF_000412655.1 Myotis brandtii | reverse complement strand
TAGATTATATTATAATATGTATATTTTACTGTGCCTAAATTAATTCCTGGGATTACTTTAAAACTGTGTATAAAATTAATTCACTATCTGAAATATATTGGAAATTTTATGTTTGATAAAAAAAGAATAAAAGAGGAACATAATTACTGTCCACTATTGAGACAAAGTAAAATAATAATGATAGCAATACTGATTATTGCAATAAAAACTTGAACCTAAACTGGTCTCTATATAGATGTTAATTCAATGGATCATGATTATCTTGAAAAGAAATCTACTGAGCACCTTCATGTAGAAACACATAAAAATAGCTTATTGCCTTCCTGATTGTTCATTTTCTCTTTGAATAGGCAGAGCATTCTTATCAATAAAAATCTACCTTTGAAGATAATTTTAATCACCAATCACACACACATATAGTTTGTAAATTACTCTAAAGTACAATTCCACAGTACATAAAAATTTAATAGAACTCTCTAAGGCAGGTTCTTCGTGTAAGCTAAAATACAATACTTTCAGGTGAAATTACTTTCTAAGCCATGTTAAGGAAAGGCTAAGCAATTTTTTACAAATAATTATTATTGAATACTCTGATAGTAGCATGATGTTAAAAAGAAATTTATTAATCTACTTTAGGTTTCTGGATTTTCTGTTTGTAGTCTAACACCATTTATATATCAAATTTCTATTAAACCAGGAGATAAAGGCGATTGCATGTATACAGAGATCATTGAATAGGACTTTAGTTTTTGTTATTTAGTTTTCACTTGCTGTGTATATTAAAAAGGCAATTTATTTAGAATGATTAGTGCCTTTTTATGTCTTGTTTTTCATTTGGGGAGTTATGCTTTTCTATTGTTGATATGATATAATTATATAGTTTTTATGTTAATTAAATGATTAATGTAGTGCCATGAAATAACTAGATATTATAGTGTATTGCACTCATAGAATTTTGAAATGTCCAGTTTAAAAACTAAACAGTGACCTGGACATTTATTATACTTCATAATAGTTATTTTTATTAATATAGCTTTTATTTGCAAGACATCTATACTAATAAAAGGGTAATATGCTAATTATACCAGGAGACCTTCTGGGAGACTGGCCAGGGAGGGCAGTTGGGGGCCATGAAACCGGATGGGGAGGGCAGCTGGGGGCGATCAGACTGGCAGGGGGGACAGTTGGGGGTGAGCTGGCCTGCAGGCAGAGTGCTTAGGGGTGATCGGGCAGGCAGGCAGGTGAGCGGTTAGGAGCCAACAGTCCCGGATGGCAAGAGGGATGTCTGACTGCCTAAACTTGATCAGGCCTAAATCAGCAGTCGGACATCCCCCGAGGGGTCCCATATTGGAGAGGGTGCAGGCCAGGCTGAGGGAACCTCTCCCCTCCCCCGGGAACCAATTTTGTGCACTGAGCCACTGGTGTAATAATAAACAGCAATAACACTGATAAGCATATAGACCAGGGGTCCTCAAACTTTTTAAACAGGGGGCCAGTTCACTGTCCTTCAGACCCTTGGAAGGCCGGACTATAGTTTTAAAAAGATCAGTGCCATTATGGAGCTAGTGGGTTGTGTTCCCCTTGGGAGGCCCAGGGTTCAGTGGAATGGTTTTTACCTTGAGTTGCCTTTTCGTTGGGAATAAGCCAAAAGAGAGTTTACCAGCAAGGGTACTACCTAGGGCAGTGATGGTGAACCTTTTGAGCTCGGCGTGTCAGCATTTTGCAAAACCCTAACTTAACTCTGGTGCCGTGTCACATATAGAAATTTTTTGATATTTGCAACCATAGTAAAACACAAAGACATATTTTTGATATTTATTTTATATATTTAAATGCCATTTAACAAAGAAAAATCAACCAAAAAAATGAGTTCACGTGTCACCTCTGACACAGGTGTCATAGGTTCGCCATCACTGATATAGATGAACAACATTTGTTGATTGGTTATAATGTTCCAGGCATTGTTCTCACCTGCCCTCTTTATAAGTATTTTGTCATTTTGTAGAAATGAAATCTCAAGCACAGTATTGGCAAATAACTTTTCTAAAGCCATATAATGAATTTAGCAGGGTTAAAATTGAAAAACAATATGTCAACATGATTACTAGTAAACATTACTTAATATAATGTTTATTGTTGAGTAAGTAAAGGCCTATCTACACTAATAAAAGGGTAATATGCTAATTAGACTTGATTGACTGGACGTCCGAGGTCCTTCCGGACAAAGCCACGGTGGCGGGAGCTGAGGCAGAGGTGGTTAGGGGCAATCATGCAGGCAGGGGAGCAAGCAGTTATGGGCAAGATCAGGCTGGCGGGGTGAGATCAGGCTGGTGGGGGAGCAGTTAGGGATGAGATCAGTCAGGAAGGCAGAGGTGGTTAGGGGCGATCAGGCTGGCAGGGGAGTAGTTAAGGGCATCAGGCCAGCAGGCAGAGGTGGTTAGGGTGATCAGGCAGGCAGGCAGGTGAGCAGTTAGGAGCCAGCAGTCCTAGATTGCGAGAAGAATGTCCGACTGCCGCTAGATTGGGCCTAAAGTGGCAGCCGGACATTCCCCGAGGGGTCCCAGGTTGGAGAGAGTGCAGGCTGGGCTGAGGGACCACCCCCCCCCCGTGCACAAATTTTGTGCACCAGGCCTCTAGTTTTTATATAATAAAGTATTGCTTAGGGCAGCCGTGGGCAAACTATGGCCCGCGGGCCGGACCCTTTTATTTAATGATGTTTACTTTGAATTTATATTAGTTCACACAAACACTCCATCCATGCTTTTGTTCCGGCCCTCCGGTCCAGTTTAAGAACCCATTGTGGCCCTCGAGTCAAAAAGTTTGCCCACCCCTGGCTTAGAGTAATACTTTTTATTTATGTTTTCATTCTAGATAAAAATTACATTTCTAAATTTGTTTATTGTACTTACTTACAAGTACTTATTTTGGTTAACTATATGTTTTGTTACCTACTGTTGCTGTAAATAATTACAAAAAATTTAGTGGTTTAAAATAATGCAAATTTATTTCTATTTTCTTCTATATTTATCTTATAGTTCTGGAGGACAAAAATGTTAAATGGTTTTCATTGAGCTAAAATCTAAGACTGCTCCTTTGATAGACTCCATAGAGAGTCTGTTCCTTTGCTTAAATGCAATCCTTGGCTCATGGGCCCATCCTCCATATGCAAGCCAGCCGCTCTATCACTTGTACCTCTATTTCCATTGTTCCATCTCCTTCTCTGACTTTGACTTTCCAGATTTCATCTTATTAGGACCTTGTGATCACATTAAGCTCACCTTAATTATCCAGGATGATCTCCCCATTTCAAGACCCTTAATTTATCTACAAAAATCCCTCATCAGTAATAGCAGGAGGACAACAAGTGATATAATTGAAATGTGTTGAATCAAAGCACACAATACAAATATTTATGATGGAAGTAATGTCTCTTTAAATGTTCAAAGATTACAGATATGTTTTTGTAAAACCTAAGTAAAACACATAAATCACAAAAAAAGTTTGCTTTATAAAAGAATCACAGAAAAGTAACTTTATTCTTTTAGATTTTTTTGTCTGTTCTTTAAGTCCTTAGAATTAAGATTTTCTTCTGAGGGAAAATTGGAGGTTTAAATCGTCAGCACAATATATGCCAACTTTTCTCAAAAAAACACAGAATGATTCCCTAACCAATGAGTCAAGAAAGATTGTGAGAAAAGTTAGTTGTTGAAGGATTGTAGTGTAAAATGCATAAAAGAAACCCTGCATATTATGTTATGTGTGCATCTACATTTAGGGAGGTAAGATAGCTAAAGATTTTTAATATTTTTGGTAACAAGTACGTATCTATTGAGGAGATGAGTGCATATAGTTAATCCATACACATAGAGCCTTGTAATGATTTCATGGGGAAATTAATTAGATAAGGTTATTCTATATCTCATAGTTATATTTCTCATTATAAAGAATTAATATTGAATTTTGGTTTATAGATCAATTATTTTTGAGTTTGTTGGTGTGAAGTCATGCATAGGTGACATAGTCATTGTCAATGTATTTTGAAATTAAAATCTTTTAAAAATTATATTGAATTTATTGGGATGACATTGGTTAATAAAATTATATAGATTTCAGGTACATAATTCTATAATACATCATCTGTATATTGTATTATGTGTACACCACCTGAAGTCAAGTCTCCTTCTATACTCATTAATCCCTTTAGTCTCTTCTACCTTCCCCCACCTTCCTTTTCCTCTGTTAATCACCATACTGTTCTCTATGTCTATAATGTTTTTTTCTTTGCTTAAGCTTTTTCACACAGTCCCAAACCCTTTCCCCTCTAACAGAATGGCTATCCTATCTAATAATAGACAAAGATGATAATTGACCTTACCTTCACTACGCCTCCCATGGGCTAATCAGCATGATATGCAAATTAACTACCAACAAAGATGGCGGCTAATTTGCATACTGCAGGCAGGGCGGGAGAGTGTGAGCCACCATCTGGGCGCCGTGTGCCACCTAAACCCCGCACTGCCTAAGCCCCACCCCCAGCCGGGACCCCCATGTGCTGCCTAAGCCCCACTAAGCCCCGCCACCAGCTGGGACAGAGAGCAGGAAAGTGCCGCCCGCAGGCAGCACCCAGCAGGGCCTGCCCCCAGGTCACCGTGGCAATCCAGTGATCCTTGAGAGGGAAAGTGCAACCTGTAGGCAGCACCCAGGAGGGCCTGCTCCTGGGTCGCCATGGCGATCCCAGAGCAGGAAAGTGCGGAGGGCAGGCAGCCCCCAGCAGGGCCTGCCCTCTGGTCTCCACAGTGATCCGGCGATCCGTAAACAGGAAAGCACGGCCTGCAGGCAGCACCCCACCCTGGCCACAGCTCAAGGGAGAGAACAGCACGCAGTGGAGGCCAGGAGCCTGAGAGATCAACATAGAGGGGCGCCCGCTCCAAGCCTCCACGGTGTGGCCGGGGGCAGGCCCCCAGCAGACACACACACACATACACACACACACACACACACACACGGGACGCCGGCTCTGAGCCTCTGCTGCCAGACTGTGGCCATCAGTAGGACATCCACTGAGGGCTCCCGGACTGTGATAGGAGCAGGCTGGGCTGAGGGAACCCCACCCCTCAGTGCACAGATTTCGTGCACTGGGACTCTAGTTAACAATAAGTTAACAAACAACAAATGTTGGCAAGAATGTGAAAAAAATGGAACCCTCATGTGCTGTTGGTGGGAATACAGATTGGAGCAGCCACTATGGAAATCACTATGGAGTTATCTCAAAAATTAAAAATGGTTGCACCAGTCTGCATTCCCACAAGCATGGATGGACATGGAGAGCATTATGCTAAGCAAAATAAGCCAGTCGGAGAAAGATAAATATCACATGATCTCATTCATTTGTGGAATATAATGAACAACATAAA
>NW_005367809.1:1423368-1445199 GCF_000412655.1 Myotis brandtii | reverse complement strand
TATGCATGTATATGAGCATAACCAATGGACACAGACACTAGGGGGGTGAGGGGATGTGCTGGGGGGTAGGGGTGGCCAGGAAAAGGTCAATGGGGGGAAAAGGAGGCATATATAATACTATATGTGATACTTTAAACAATAAAGAATTTAAAATAAATTGAAAAATGGATCTGCATTATGACCCAGCAATTCCACTTCTGGGAATATACCCAAAGAAACCCAAACTAGTAATTTAAAAGAACATATACACCCTTATGTTCATTGCAGAATTATTTACAATAGCCAGGATTTGGAAGCAGCCCAACTGCCCAAACAGTTGATGAGTGGATAACAAATCTGTGGTACATTTACAAAATGGAATACTTCTCAGCCATAAAAACGAAGGAAAACTTACCTTTTGTGACAGCAGGGATGGATTTGGAGAATATTATGCTAAGTAAAAATTCAAGTCTTACAGTCTAAAACCCTTAAAGCTAGACTTTAAAAAAATTGTGAACTCATGATGGTAACATTTTGAATGATAGCTAGGAGATGAAGTCTTCTGGCATCCTCTTAATTTCACCAGATATCATTTATCATAAGCATTTGACTTTATCAATCATAATATATGACTAAAAACTGTTTATATTTATTCTAGGTGATCTCTAATTTCTTGTTGTTGCTGTTCAAAGTTCATGCTGTTAGGAGATGATGCTCAAAGAGTTGAGGAAGAATGAAGGAAATAAGAGTGCTTCAATTTTATATTTTCTGTTTTTACTAGTATTATTTGAGTTTTTATATCTGGTTCTTTTTAATAATAAAATAAGTTTCTATAATCTTTTAACATCACAAATACCTTTTTATTTTATCTTATGCTGCTAGACTCTAAATTCCATGGCAGAGGCATTGTATCTGTCCTTTGTTCACCATTATGTATCTATATTGTTCTAGTCGGATAGAAGCTGTTCATTTAGTATATGCTGAAAAATAATATATATTAAATGAAACATATAAAATTAATATTCAATTACCATTTATTACTTGCTATTTGATTCATTCAAATATATGTACGCATATATTTATATACATGAGAATACATGTACATACACACAAATAAAATGATTATAAGATAGAGTATTTTCAATTGCAGACCATTTCTTAAAATAAATGCATACTTTAGGACACATAGAGAGTACATCTGCAAATTTAGATCAATACCTTATTCTCTGCATCTTTTCAAAAACCTCCTAAGCATCAATTTTAGGTTAAGTTAAATTTAAGGCATTTACCATATATTGACTTTGGAGTCTTCTGGATTACATGCAAATATAAGGTCTGTATATTGATTTCAGGGTCTTCAGCACACTCTCAGTAGCAATTATGTTTTGAACTTATCTAAATAAAAAAATTGATTTCTTTTTAAGTTTCTACGATATGTCCTTGAACTAAAAAGCCTTCAAATTGTATATAGGCATCTACATTAATGATCAGTTTCACTTTCTTTATTTAGGTAGCTTACTCTTCAGAACTTTGGCATTTTCTGTGTAATTTATTTTACAACAAAGTTTTGACTTTATGATCAATTGTATACTGATCTCATAGGGTTTACCTTAGGTGAAAGTCATAACACACAGAAGTAATAAAGCTAACATGGGCACATTAAAATTTTCATGGTTTAGCAACACTTATCAAAAACACTCATTTGTTACAATATGCTCAGGTAAGGGAATTTTGCACTTTCCCTGGTTTCTAATCCCATTTTATGTATTGGACTTCAGCTCTCTTTTTATCTTTGATTTGTGGATACACTCTTCATTTCACAATTTATAGTGAAATGTGAGGTTTGAGGTGCAGACCAGACTTCTTCTCATGGGTCCTTGTCCAATGAAGTTGAAGAATGAATTCATAGACTAACAGATTTCTTTAATAAAAATGTAGAAGTTTATTGGAAGCATATACAACCTCCATCTGGGCATGGGTGTCCCCAAAGGGAAAAGGTCTCCAAATGAGAAAAGCCTGCTCTCTCTCTCTCTCTTGAATGAGAAAAAAATCTAAATACAAAAAATCTAAAATCTAAAAATTGGTCTCCTGTCCCTTTGCCTCAGTTTTATATATGCTGTAGCTCTTTGTCTCTTCATGCTCCCTTCTAATTGGACCCTTCCTCATTTTATGAACCTGTGCTCTCCTAATTGGCCACTCTGTCCCAAGTAGATCCCGAAAAAGGATGTGGGGTGTTATCCAAGGTGTCCCTTGAGATAAGCTTAACAGTGCAGATGTTGGGACATGCAAGTAGTTGCTAGCAAAGAGGCTACTCTATGCAAGCAGGACCAAGGGCAGGCCTAAGACCGAAAAGACCAGAAGCTTTAATTTCAGTTTTAAGCGTACGCAAAATAATTCAATTAACTGCTGTAGGAATTATACCACATGAAACATATGCAGTTGCAAATCACACAGAACTTTATTACTCAGAAAAGTTCCTGATGCTGCGGGTACAGGCTTGATGGGATCCCAGTGTTGTCCTCTGGGGTCCGGCAGCTGGGCTGGTCCAGTCTGGATGTAGGGGGCTGGTGTTCTTCACCTGAGAGCTCGGTCACTTCTCGATCGGGAGGTACTAGCTGTTTTGTTTTTTTTTTTGTCCTCTGGCAGAGAGAGGAACGTGGAGTGGCGTCACTTGCCAGACTGACAAAAGGACATGCCTTTGTGGCTGTCTTGACAGGTGAGCACTGTTGGCTGGTCAGGACCCATTTTTAAAGCCTGTTCGTACCCACAGCAGTTCAGGTGGCTATCAATGAATTATGTCAATGCACACATGTTAATCTCAAACAGGGCGAGGGCTACATGTGGTTATCTGGGGAGAGTACATCACTCACACAAATGGTTATCTTAGTAAGTCACTCTGAGTCAGTAACTGAAGTTCAAATCCTTATTTTGGGGGTACACACGCTTCAGGGCAGTGGGGAATGTGTCCTTAATATCACATTTTAGGTCTCAGGAAAGTTAACTCAAACATTTTAAAAACTTTTTAACATTTTTAGACATTTTTAAAGCATTTTTAAACATTTCTATATTTTACTACAACACACTCTTTTGTTTTAAAGTCCAAAACCCACATGATGCCCCCACTTCCTCTTCCCCTTATCTTGAAACATTCCTCCATCTCCTATGAAAAGATGTTTCCCTCCTTCCAGCATCTGTGGACATTTCTCTATCCTCTGTGAAAGAATGTTTCCTTCTTCCCGCCTTATCCTTCAGGTATCTATTTTATCTGTTCAGGTTGGAGTTTCTTTTGATCTCCTTTATGGCTCTCTCTCAGTTGTCCTGGCCAGAGATGTTTAATTACCCCTTATGGCTCTCCAAGCTGCTCAGGTCAGCGCTGCTTTTGATCTACCTTATAATTGCTTTAATTGCTCAGGCCAAAGATACCTCTGTCCTTCACATATGCATTCCTCCCCCATGGACCCTCTTTATTCCCTAAACCTGCCTATTTTTTCCTTAGAATTCCTTCCAATATTTTTTCCTGGGATTTGGATTTTTAATCTTTATAGCAAAGCCTGATGCCTTATCAGGGTACTGCATCCAAGTTGTCAATAAAGCTGGATGCTGATAGAATTGAGATGCCACAGGTAATAGAAAAGCAATGAACTCCATTTATTATGTTGTCCTCAGGGATAACGTTAATACAAAGTGATGTAATAATCTATTTAAAATTGTGTGTGTTGTGTGTGTGTTATATGTGTTTTTAAAGTACAATTATCAGATTAACACAAAAATTTATTCAGTGTCAGTAACATCAATTTTAATATTTTCACAAGTAAACTAAATAATTATATCAATGGTTCAGATAAGTATATAAAGAAAATTTTAAATTAAGTATTATTTTAAAATAAATTACTTTAAACATTTCTGTAATTTGAAATTCAAATTACAGAAATATATTTTAGTCAATAAATAGGAAACTGTAAAATGTATCTTTATCTGTCAAATCATATTAAATGAGCAAACATTATTAAATAAAAAATGCTAGGGAATCAATTATATTGGTAGCATGAAGAAACATATTGGATGCCAGATATACTCATCAGACTATGTAATTTGTACAAAGTAATGCAAAATGTGACTGACAAAACATATTATAATGACTTTTGAAATGAATATCTATTAGAAATTATACTTTACTTCTATCAGAATGTAATATAATCCTAAAATTTAGGAATGTAAATGTATTGACATTAAGGCACAATCTTTTACATTTAGAGAAATCAGTATTTCTTTTTACAGTGGTGCTAAAATTTGTACGATATAGGAAATTTGTAAATAAGATAAACACTTTTAGAAAATAAAAATTCCAAAGAATTACAATGATCTTAAAAACACACACAGTACTTAAAGTTATTATTTTGAAAACATTTAGAGTCTTTGATAGAGTCATTGAAAGAAGACAAAAGAATTCTCAAACATCTACTCGATCATGAGTCAATAAAGCACCAGGAAATCTGGCTTCATGGTTTGCTGTTCCCACTAACAAAAGCAATTTGCGGGCTGAAAACAAGTTGTGGTGCATTGTCTGCTTAAATAAATTGCAGGGGCAATAATCCAAGGTTCTCATTTGAAGATATAGGTGCTTTTTCTGAAGTTAAATGCAGTGAAACCTATTACATTTGTGTCTTATTAACCAGCTTCAAATAGGGCTATGAAACACTTTGTTCTCACTTTGTAGGAAGCCCTGGAGACATCCTTTTGCTGCTAAAAGATTTGTCTTTGCCACATTGTTTGGTAAATTTTCATTTACTGCAATAAACGAAGTCAGGGAGATTTTGGAGAGTGGTGGGCTGCTTTAGCTCACTGGGAAAGAAAGCCATTATAATATACAGTCCTTTTTCTTCCTGATTGAACAATAAGATATCATTCAAAACAAATGTTAACTGTTATTTGTGCCTGAGAATTTTGCAAATAAAATGGACAACTGTGATTAAAAATTAAACATCTGCAAGTCAAATGCAAGCTTAAGATAATTAATTTGCTTGTAATTTAGGTTAAAATATGAACTGGCCCATGTAACTAATGATTGTCTGTAATACAATTGAAAGTTTAACATGGTGATCCGAGGGCAGGCTAAATAGCCATCTCAGATGGCAATTAAAGAAAATTGAATTTATGTTAAGGAAAAGGGGCTGAGGGATAGGATATCCAAAGGGAAGGGCTGCACAGCACCCAGCTACGGGGGCATTGGGTCAGTGATGGCAGCACCCATGAGCTGGAGGTTCATCCTTATAGGTGGTCACTGGCAGGAAGCTCTTGTCATCGGGGGTCTGAGTCAGTGGGCTTGGAAAGCAGATGGAATGCAGCTGTGTGGTCAGGTGTCTTCAGGACAGTTTCCATTCCCTGTATGGTCTGACTCCTGGTGTCTAGAAAGTTTGTCCTGATACGCAGAATGGCAAAGCTCAGACTCTCCTGTGGGTTCTTGTCCTACGAAGATTGAAGAACAAAATTCATGGACTAAAAGATTTTAAGCAAAAGTGTGGCAGTTTATTGTAATAGCATACAAACTCCCCCTGGGGAGGGGTCCCCAAATGGAGAAAACCTGCTCTCTCTCCCTCTCTAAAGTGGGAAACACCTGGTCCTTTTGAGTCTTTGTCTCAGGGTTTAGAAATCCTCGCAGCTCTTTGTCTGTTCATCCCACTTTCTAATTGGACCCTTCCTTATTTTATGTCCCTTGTGTTTTCCTAATTGGCTACTTTCCCGTTCCCTGCATGGTATCAGTTTCAAAGTTCACCTGGTGCCCCCTCTTCTCCTTCCCCTTAACATTCTTACAGACAATCTGGCAGCTTGGAGCTGTCTCTGCCCGTCATGTATGCATCCCTCTCCCATGGACCCCTCTTTTCCTAATCTGCCTCTCCTATCTCCTTTCACTTCTGTGGAGGGAAGGTTACAAATGGCATTGAAGGATTGTATTTCCCTATAGTCCTAATAGCAATGTAGTGATAATAATATCTTTTAAATTGTGCAATTTTAAAGAATTGTTATTGATTCATTCGAATCAGAATTGAAAATACCCATTTTGTTCCCCAAAACATAAACACCTCAATGGAAGGATTGACATTGGTTCCTAAGAAAACTAAATAAATAACTTAGATATAGTAAACCAGGCTTAGAAAAGAAAATCTATGTTTGATTGGTTGTTTTAGGCTTCATAAAGTGCCAAAGGAATCGGAGTAAGTTTTCTCTTCTCTAAGAACACATTAATGTGTTTAAGAAATTGGTGAACTTTTAGATCAGATTTATTTGGCAGAAACTTTGAATTTAGAAGCTTCTTGAATAAAATCCAGAGCAAATTCACTCTTTTTGAATCTCAGAAATGTTTATGGGTAACATAGTCATGATCCTTGCTTTAAGGAGCTTTGAAGAGGGTTGAGACAAAAAGTATTACATTATATCATGCCACCACCCACCCCAGGTTCTCTGTTTGCCATCGGGCAATTGGAACCTGCTGGTCAGGGGAAGGAACTGAGAGGTTGGGGGAAGCTCCTGCATTGAGTGTCTGCCCCCTGGTGGTCAGTGTACTTCATAATGACTGGTCGTTCTGCCATTCTGTTGATTTGCATATTACCCTTTTATTATATAGGGTACACCTAACAGATAAGTAAATTAATGCACCAAATGAGTGAATGATTAAAATTAAAATTGCCGTAATATGTAGCATAACATGTAAAAGACCTTAGAAAGCTTTGGTGTAGTAATTATTGCATTTATATGTGCTTCCATTAGGCATTAAAACAACAATAAAAACAAAACTCCAACTAAGATCTGGTATCATAAAAAGCACATTTTGTGTTGAACATGTTTGTATTTCTATAGGCATTCAATCATGTTTACTAACTTGAAAAAATGAAAAAAAAAAGCCAACACATGTTCTATATTATTTATGTATTTCAAAAAATGAAAACCACTGACTTAGCCACGCCTTCTCATTTAGTAGCTGAAGCTATTAGGGTCAAGTGACTTTAAATCCCTTTGCTTTCTCAGACAGCTAATTAATGGCAGGTCTCCAGCCTCCTGGAATCTAATCTGATGCATTATTCTTTAGAATTCTCTACTTCCCTATTTGGACCATTCTTCTTGATGAGACTGAATACAAAGATGGAAAAAAACAACAAAAAAAAAACTGAATGAGACTGGAAGGGTTGATTGTCAGAGTTTCAGTGAATAACCCAGAGGTTCAAAGCTTTCAGAACAGTTGTGAACATTCCCTGAAAGTTAATGACCTGCTGTTTTGTTCCCTTATAAATCATTGAAATGCCAGCATACAATAGTCAAGAGTTTAGTCACAAGAACACAATGCAGACATAGTTATAATAAGGCAACACATTCATAACTGAAAGGGCTTAGTGTGACTGGTTTAAAAAGCAATGCACAGCAAAATTGGTGATGTTGACTTTTTATTTTTTAACTTCCGGGTATTATAAAAGAGAAAACAAAACAATTTTCAAAAAAAGATTGGGAAAGAAAATAAATATAACTTAGTAAGTAAAAGAGTATATGTCAAGATCAAATGGGAAAAACTAAAGCAAAGAGAAAGACTTTTCATAGAATTTGTATTATTTAGTGCAGCAAGTAAAAATTTACTTATATCCTTACAGAGTTTACTATTCAGAAGGCAGAATAAATACATGATAATACAGGGTGGGGCAAAAGTAGGTGTATAATTGTGAGTATATGAAAGGCAGGGTTTATTTTTTGTGTTATTATTTATTAATTATTATATTATTTTCCATTTGAACAAGTGTATATCTACTTTGCCCCATCTTGTACTTAAAACATTTTCCAAGGTTGTTATATAATGTAATGTAAATAGTATAACTATTAATCCTTACAATAACCTAATGAGGTAGCTGCTGTAATTATCTATCGTTTTCACTTGGGGAACTTGACAATTAAGTAAATTGTCCATAGTGTTATAGGTAATCATTGACCTTAATGAGGTTCACAGTGGTCAGTCTGACTTCAGAGAAGTATTGACAGAACATTATGCTTTACTGCTTCTGAATCTCTGAGCTATACTTTATAAAGACATAAGATGGTTAGGTAGGAAGTTATGATACAGGGTTTTTGGACTGGAACATGTGGTGTTCACCTGGGCAGGATGGCTCCCCAGATTCTTTGTCCATCTGAGTCGATGAATGAATCCACAGACAGAAGATGGTATAGCAAAGGTGGAGTTTTATTGAAGAACAAGTACAGACTCCCACAACACAGACTTGCACGTGGGGAGGGGGAAAGAGCCCCACCAACTTCCTGTTTCCAAGGTTTATAAAGGCTGCAAGTCCCTATGTCCTGATATCCCCTCTGATTGGACAATATTCCCTTTTGAATCAGTTACTATAGTAACTCCTGAGATCAAACCCCACATGGGACCTGTGAGGCCCTCCTCCCTGATTGTTCTCCTATTCCCTTGGGGCTTTTTCCCTCCTTCTTTATTTTGTAAATATAGACCTATTGGCTACTCTCAGTTCCCTTGTCTTATGGAAATGTACCCTTTTGCAACTCTGTAGCCTGGTGTTTTTTCTTCATGGACCCCCAATTCTAAAAATTCCCTAAACCTGCCTATTTCACCCCTATTTCAGTTAGATCTGAGCAGCTGGGGTGGGCCTGCCCTGGGGTCCTGACAGGGGTGGGACCAGCATTGGCTTCAGACCGTTCTCTGAGTGGCCCAGCTGACCACCAGCAGGCAGGTTCAGAGCCAGCCAGTTCTTGGCACAAGCTCAGAGGAAAAGGATATGACCTCAATGCCAATGTGACCTGACTAGGGCCCTGGATTAATTATAATAAAATTTGCATTTTGGTTTTGACCTCACCCCCTGTTGGTTTTTCTGTATACATTACGGGAAAGGCCTGCCAAGAAGAAGGTAGTTTCTGTCAATCATCCCTGAATGCAAATGAAAGGCTCCACCCAGAAAATCCCTTTTTTAAACCCAGGAGGTGGGGGCCAGGCTCTCTCTCTGTGTACTCTACCTCCAAGGTCCATGCCCATGCCATTCCCTTTCCCTTCCCTTCCCCCACAGGCATGTATCCCCCCAACATGTAAGGGACCCCATGAGACTTGCAACCAGGGGACAAATGGGCATCTGCAGCTTGTCCTGGGCTACCCCCTGAACCTGTGCCCAAGGCCCCCTTTTCTCTAATTTCCCAGTGAGCTAAAGCAGCCTGCCATTCCCTCTCTCTCTCTCTCTCTCTCTCTCTCTTGACTGGCCAGCTCCTTATTTGGAATGTGTCTTCAATAAACCCCATTTTGCTTTACCTCTATTTTTGTTGACCTTAAAATCTTTTCTGCATCCATGAAAAGAAGCAAGGTCCCAATTGGTAACAAGGTCAGCATGCAATAAACTGTGATGTAAAACAAATAAAAATAAAATAGTAAAGGCATGCAGGAAAGAGTCAATTATTTTCAACTTGGGATACTAAAAGCTTAACTAAATTAGTGAAAGGAGTTTTTAGGGGTGAAATAGTCAGGTTTGGAAATTTGAGGAATTAAGGAGTCCATGGAAGAAGCACAGGGCTACAGAGCTGCAAAGGGTACATTTCTATAAGATAAGGGAGCTGGGATCTACAAAAAGTATACATTTACAGAATAAAGGGAAGGCAGCCCCTCATCAGAGAGGGAAGAAAAAAGCCCAGAGGAAATAGGGAAGTAATAAGGGAGAAGAAGGAGGGAACCTCAAGTACTTCGTAAGGTTTGAGCTCTGAAATTGCTATGATAACCAATCTAAGCAGGATAGTGATCAATCAGAGGGGATATCAAGGCACAAATATCTGCAGCCTTGATAAACCGAAGAAAAAGGGACTTTGTGGGACTCTTTCCCCCTCCCCACGTGGAAGTCTGTGCTAGTTTCTCAATAAATGTCCACCTTTTACTATACCACCTTTCAACCGTGGTTGCATTCTTCGACTCCACTGGACAAGAGCCCGAGAACCATCCTGCTCAGAGGAATACTATGCGTTCCAGTCCAATTTTCCCATATCATTAGTGACACTTAAAATTGGCTTAGGAAATCTGAAGGCGGGAAAGAGAGACAGAAAAAAAAGGTTGTATGAACAAATACACAACAAAGTAATTATTCATAAACTACTTTAATCTACATTGCAGCTACATAAATATCTTGCTACAGATTCCCTTTAAAGTTAACTAGATTTTTCACCTGCTATTTCTTCTTGTCTACCACCTACAAGATTCAATAAAACTATCTAATTATTCATTTATATACTCAGCCCAAATATGGAGAATTTTTAGTATGTCCATCTGTAAGTGAATGAGAAAGAAAAATTAAGCTGCAGACTTTGCTCATTCAAAGCATGTGGTGCTGGGAAAGATTCAAAAAATAAAATTTTATCTGTAATTTATATGTTATTTGGTAGAAGAAACTCAGGAGTTTAAAAGAATCAAACTAAGTCTCCTAAGGTTCTGGAGAATCTATACTAATAAAAGGGTAATATGCTAATTAGACCAGGAGACCTTCTGGGAGACCTTCTGGACATCCTTCTGGACAAAGTCATGGTGGAAGGGCCAAGGCAGAGGCAGTTAGTGGTGATTAGGCCAGGAGGGGAGGGCAGTTGGGGGTGATCAGGCCAGCGGGGGAGTGGTTAGGCAGCAATCAGGCCAGCAGGCAGGGAAGCAGTTAGGGGCTATCAGGCTGGCAGGCAGAGGTCTTTCAGTTGGGGGTAAGCAGGCCGGCAGGGGGGGGCAGGTGGAGGTGAGCAGGCCGGCAGTGGGGGCCAGTTGGGAGTAAGCAGGCCGACATGGGGGGCAGTTGGGGGCGAGCAGGCCAGCAGGCAGAGTGGTTAGGGGTGATCAGGCAGGCAGGCAGTTGAGGAGTTAGGAGCCAGTGGTCCCAGATTGAGAGAGGGATGTGTGACTGCTGGTTTAGGCCCCATCCCTTTGAGATGGGGCCTAAACCGGCAGCCGGACATCCCCACCGTGTACATATTTCCTGCACCGGGCCACTAATATTCCTATAGAAAGAGATGCTGAAGCAAGTTCTGGAATATAACTAGGAGTAAGAGAAATTAAACTACAACAAAAATAACAGTCTAGGTGAAGTGAGCAAATGTGAATTATGGAGGAGAGAAAGCCCCTATGCCATTCTCTAAAACATATAATATATCATTCAAAATAACTCTAACTCAACTTGTTAGTGAGACAAAGATTTTACAGAATGTAGGATCAACATCTACTACACTAATTGGGTCTTTCACCTGCTAGTTCTTATCTACAATTTATAATTAGGCATGATCTCTGCAAGCAGAGAGGGCCCAGGAGGGATTGTCAAACTCTCTGTTGAAATATTTAAGAACCTGAAAAACTGTATAAAAAAGGCACTAAAAATGATCTGTGAGCAAATCAGAGACTGAAATGAATGGAAATAAATGTATCTTGTATCATATACCTTGCTAAACAAAGAGGAACAAAATAAAAAGTGACATGCTTGTATATCTAGAAAAGAATAACTCCTGGGAGACAGTGTAGTTGGCAAGCTAGCCAAGGTAACCTTGCCACCTGTTAAATGTTACAAGTTGCATACAGAATGTCGCTTACAAAAACAAAATTTCCGTGAAAGGTAAAGCGATGTGAAAAATGCTTTGCTCTTCTCAGTGCTTTCTTCAATTCACCCAGCCAGAGTAAGTTACTTTTTCACGCTCCCTTAACACTTAGTACAAGTGATAATTATAGCCCTTAGCAAATTTTATCATAAATTCCATGTTTAGTTCTTTTCCTGTGCATTAGGTTTTGAACTATTTTAATAGATAATGCATGAATTAATTATTTATTAACTAATTAACTGATGAGAAAGTTGAACGTATATTTTTTAGGAACTCATGCATTATTTTCTTTTATACGTCATTATTTTATGAATGACTAATTTAGAAGTAAACTAATTCAAACAATTTTCATAAAATATTTGATACATGATTTTTGGACTGGAACACCTGATGTTCCCTAGATTCTTTGTCCATTGGAAATCAAAGAATGAATCCGCAGACTGAAGATGGTATAGCAAAGGTGGAGACGTATTGAAGAACAAGTACAGTCTCTCATGTGGGGAAGGGGAAAGAATCTCACAGCATAGTTTCCCCCATGGGGAGGGGGGAAGAGTCCCACTGAGCTCCTGTTTCCAAGGTTTATAAAGACTGCAGTTCCTGTATACAAGCATGTCACTAAAAGCAATTAAACTCTTGTCAATTAGCTTCAAATCTACCCATTTACATTCTATTTTGGAATGCTTGGGCCAGGATTCTTCAAACCACATTTTCTTTGTCAACTGACTTCTCTTATTTTCTGCCAGATGACCATACTATAAAAGGTAGGAAGGGAAAAAGATAGGTGTACTTTTTTCTCTCCCTCTGCTTCCTTGGCTCTTTACCTTGGAAACATTGGGTTGTTGTCCAGTTATTTTTAGAACTCAAAGCCAAACGTGCTACATTTTCTCAGAACTGTCATTGCTATCCAGACAAGTGATCCCTGAACATATCCCAGTTGTACAAGGCCCCTGCTCACCACTCCTGAGGTACCAGCACCAGCCAGGAAACACCCCCTCCTTGAGGTCTGACCCACATTGACAGGGACTCTTCCTTTCAGTGTCTCACCTTGGATAATCCAAATATTATCTGTTTTTCTTGAGAGTTTTCATTTTGCTTTTCCAGACATCCCAATACTATGTAAAAAATAGCCTATATTAAAATTTCTTGACCTAAATGCTTAGCGCGGTTTCCCTTTTCCTGATTGTGCAATAATTGGTATTAGATTCAGTACTTGATGTTAGAAATGACCCCAAGAAAACAAAACCATAAACATGCGATTATGGGTTTGTTTGGTTATATTTTGTCTTAAGAACACTAATAAGTTCCTTGAAATTGAAAAATGAAATATTAGTAGATTTTCCTAGTGATAAAATTTATTAAACTTAATACCTGTTATTGACTGTGAAGTAATGATTACTGAAGCAAATGCACTGTGGAGGGGAGCAAGAGGGTGTTGTACATAGCCCTTATGTTTGTAATGAAGGCTACAGGATTAGTGAGTAGAATGTTTGATTGTGAATGCCCCAAAGAGCTTATGTAAGGAAAATTACAAGCTTACAACTCCACATTTTCAGTGCACATAATAGTCAGAGAACCAGAGAGCTCCTATGGCAGATTTAAAAGAACCACATAACCATCTCATATTTCTATAGCTGTAGGGCAGAGCTCACTGAATATCAAATCCAGAATGTAACTATATAGCTTTCAAAATTGCAGCATATCTTTAATTCATAGTTTTACTCAACCTATTAGGTGAAGCATTGATTTTGAAAGAGTAGGACCCTATGATTACAGTCACATAGATACAATCAGATGAAGCTGAGAATATTGAATCCTTAATTTTTTCTGAGCTGTCCTTGTTTGCAGAGAGATGTCTGCCCTAAGGATACCAATGCCCTTCAATGTCTAAGGAAATAAGCTTTACCTCCCTTGAAGACCATTTATTAATCTCATCCCAGGCAGCTGACTTGCAAAGGGCTATTTGTTTCAGTCTAAACCCATCCTGACCTCTTGTTATATCCTCTAGAACAAAAAATGGTTATATCTCAGGGAGATAAGTACCTTACCTGACTTAGTGTAGATAGGCTATCCTGCAAAATATTCCAATATTAGTCTACTTTATATCATAAAACACATGTGAATATGTTTTGGAATTATAATAATGGTAGAATGAGAGGAATGGAATAAAACTCTATAGTAAGTTGAATTTCTATAAATGTATGTAACATATAAAGATTTAAGATGCTAGTTTCCACAGAAGGATTGGCTATAAGAATTTGCTTGATTGTTTGACTGAGACTTGGATTTACTGGTGGCCTACATTTAATGAGGCTGGGAGGTCAGTACTCTTCTGGTTTAATAATGGTGGAAAAAAGAATTCAAAGCCTTAGGGAGTTCAACCTTTATATTGAATTTATCATATGTTATATATACCAATTTACTCACTCTATTCTCCAATCAAGGGAGTGAGCCCAGTGGCACTGCTAAAAGGCATTGAGAACTGTATCTGTGTGGAGGTTGCCAGCACACAAGAACTCCCTGTGGTAGCTGTCCTCTGGAGGCTGGGTATGGTGGAGGGAGATGCTGTCCTAAAGATGGGCTTCAGAATTCCAATAGCATCAAAGATGACGTGTCAGAATAATGAGGTTGAGTAGCAGCACTTAATGGCAAGAGGTAAAGTGGATATAATGTACCTAATGAGCAGTAAGGACAAATTGGTAAAGATATTTGATAGGGAAAGGTAATAACTCATCTCTGAGGGGATTAAAATATTACTGTTACCTTCAACTACTTGGAAATTCTGGATTGGTAATCCTATGACATCTTAAGTTAAACTCACTTGTTTGGCCTGTATAAAGGCAGATGGATCTCTGAAAAAAATATTGTGAATTTTAGTTTTTTTTATATGTAAGTTTATTACAGGATATATGTACAACTATTAATCAAGAACATACTTTGTTATTTTTCTCAATATACCAAGTTCACCAGAAGCAGATTGCCATTGCCTGGAGGGTAAACCAGTACAACTTTATGATCTGTTTTCAAGGCTACATCAATTCTCCTACTTTAGCCATAATCTAGTCTGCAAGAATCATGACAGTAGTGCTGACAAACCACAGAACAATTTACACTGTTCACCTATATTGATGAGACCTTGCTTATTAAATATAATGTCCAGGAAGTAGCATGGCCATAAAATGTACAGTAAAAAAAAGTGTGAACCAGAGGTTCAAGTCAAACCCCACAAAATTGTCCTGCGATCTTAATACATGTTTTGGGTGTCCACTGGTCTAGAGAATGTAAATATAACCCCTCCAGTGGCACTTTGAATCATTTACATGTAACAAATAAGGCTGCCAGTGTTCAGTGAGTGAGGCCAAGAGCAAGAGAAAGCAGCTTAGAAAGTCATGTTTTCAATAAAAGTTATGATGCCATGAGCTTTCTGTATAGCAGTTCCACGGGTATGAAAACTATCTGTAGCAAAAAGGGTTTTCCACATGCTCAATGAAATGTTTGGCAAGGCACAACAGGACATCAACAATTCCAAAGACTATTTTGAAGCAACAGCTTGCCCTCTTCTGCATATAACATTTTTTTCCCACTTCCTTATGAGAAATATTTTCTAGCTTGCTACTGGACTCTGTATAAATTGAAAAGGATCACAAGACATCAAGGGATCATGCAGCTTGACCTACCAATTTGGATTGGTGTCTTCTGACCTACCAAACCATAAGGTAGAGATGCTCAAAAGCCATCCATCATTCTATGTAAATGATGCATAAGAAATTAGGTTCAAGCAGGTAAATGAGGTACAAGGAAGATGAATAGGCAAGTGGATCAGATTCCTTTAATATATTTTCTTGAAAAATCATCACTCCTCCTCTGATGGCCTTTTTCAGAGTTCCTCATGACAGGTTGACTAAAGAGTAAACATCTTAGGACCTTATTTTAATATAATGTAACCATATAGAGACTACTGCAGTAATTAGCCCCAATCAGAAATGTGTTCTTGAACGACAATGATGAGTGGAAATCATCTCAGTGGGTAGAACATCAATATATACTATATTTTGTATTTACTTTTTGTCTAGAAATAGATGGACATTTAGATCTATATTAATTATGGAAAGTAGCTAATTATTTGGCTGTAAGGTCAGGAACTTGGAAAATGAGTAGACAACAGAATTAGAAAATTGGTGTCAGTGGGTTTAGAGGAATATATCAATAGACTTTATAAATGTGAAAAATATAAAGATGCATGTCTACCATTGAATGCTTATCTGACAAAAGTTTATCTAATTCAGAGGAGGCTTTTAATAATCAGCCGACAACATGACCTCCCCTTTAGACATCAGTCAGTCTCTTTCTCCAGCTACCCTAACGCTTGCTCAGTAGCTTTATTTACAAATTGGCCATGCTGTGAGGATGGGGCTCTGCATACGCTAAGCAATGTGGAATTTCCTCTCTAAAACTCATTTGCTATCTCTATTGCTGAGTTTTTAACTTTACAACATCAGAGAACAATTCTGAGGCCATGATACAGCATCATTCCAAGTGATTATTGGATCCTATCTCATGGGGAGGCAAATGATTTGTTCCCACTGGATAGAAAGATACTTCAGCTATTTGCCTTTCCTGAAAATAATATTTTTTATGGGCACCACCATCTATGGACTCACTGTTTCTGAGAAATGAAATTACTTTGCAGCAAATAAATGTAGAACAGGGCATATGCCATAAAATCCACAGGTTTTTCCACATGCTCTATCATCCCAAGCAGCTTCCTTAATAGAAAAGATAAATAACCTACTCTAGGCTCAGTTACTGTGCCAGTTGAGAAATAATACCATACATTTTTATTGTCCTATCTTCCAGAATGTGATCTATGTTTTAAGGTAAGCATCAGAATATGAATTATATCTTCCCATTGCTAGAAATTATACCTTGGAATCAAGGAGTGAAATGAGGAAGGATAAAATTATTATCAGTTTTCTATTGCTGCCATAACAAATGATCACAAACTCAAACATTTGCTAAAACATCACAGGTTATTGTCTCAGAATTCTGTTGGTCAGGAGTCTGATAGGCTTGGATGGTGTCTTGGCTTAGCACCTAACAGGACTGAAATTAGTGTCAACAGTGCAATCTTTTCTGGAGGCTCTGGAACCAAATCCACTTTCTAGATCACGCAGACTTTTATGTCAGAAATCAGTTCCATGTGATTGTAGGACTAAAGTTCCCATTCCTTACAGCTGTCAGCCAAGGTTTCTTCTTATCTTCTATAGGTCACTGCCATATCCTCTCCCTTGGTATTCATTCTCCATCTCAAAATCAGCAATGGTACATTGTGTTCTCATTTGTCATGTCTCTCTGACCTCCACTTCTGCTTCATTTCTCCTCTATTTTTTGGGGGGAGGGGGTCAGCTGCACCTCTCTGAATGGTCTTCTGTCTTAATTTTCTAATTTTGATGGCTCATGTGAATACACTCAGCCCACCAGGGTAATTCAAGATAATGCATTTTAAGATCACCTGGTTAGTCACTTTAATCCCATCACCAAAGTCCCTTCACTGAAGTATCTTAATTTTTGTTGGATAAGCATCTTGGTAGGGACACACATTTTTAGAATTATGTCTACCACACTATTATAACTAATAATTCATTTAGAAAGCATTTCCTACAGCAAAAATGTCAGTTCTGCTTTTTTCCACCAGGACACAAGAACATGGTCCATTGAACTGGAGCTTGAAGTCATCATTTGGCCATTTTAATTCCCTCATTTAACTGAATAGACAAATAATGATAAAGTTATGGGCTGACGTGATTGATTATGATAACTGTGAGGCAAGTGTGTTGCTTACACACATTGTGAATAGGGAAGAGTGGGCTTAGAACCCATATATTTACCTGTGGTGTCACTTAGTACTTCCTTAACTGTATGTAAACATTCATAAAAAACTACAAAAACCAATGAAGGCCAGACTGCTAAAGTGTTAAACCTTTCAAAAATAAAGTTTGAGGTTACCCCATAAGGTAAACAACTCCAACCTTAATTGCTTAAAACAATTAATTGGTAGTTGGGAAAATAATTTTAAAATAACAACTATGGACACGATTAGAGAAAAAAGGATTCTAGCAGGTATACCTATTACCTTCTCCACTTGTTACACACATACACACTGGTAGAAATAATATCTAATTTATTTGTTCCTTTCTCCTATTTTCCTTTTATTACTATAGAGAGAGGAAGTTGTCAGCTAGGAGTTATCTACATGTGTAGCTTTTAGATTGCAATATATCAGTGATGGCAAACCTTTTGAGCTCGGCGTGTCAGCATTTTGAAAAACCCTAACTTAACTCTGGTGCCGTGTCACATATAGAAATTTTTTGATATTTGCAACCATAGTAAAACAAAGATTTATATTTTTGATATTTATCTTATATATTTAAATGCCATTTAACAAAGAAAAATCAACCAAAAAAATGAGTTCGCCTGTCACCTCTGACACACGTGTCATAGGTTCACCATTAACAGCAATATATTCATGTGTGGTGGGGTATAACACCACCAATGGACTAACTAAAACAAAGCCCCAAAATGGATAATACGATATTTGCTGAGTTAGATAAATTGAGTCTTAGCATCTTGTTCTCTCTTTCGGAGAGAGAGTAATAATTTCTGTTCATAAAAAATAATAGCATATTTTTATTTTTAATAATTATTATGTTATACTAATTATTGTATGAGAGTTCATTACAGTGAGAATCTATGTGGATACGATGTACCAAAGGAATGAGGTATGCTGATCATTAAACTATTGTCTCTCAGCTGCAGCATATGGTTTGCTCCCCAGCGTCTTTAACATTAGCCAGATAGCATCCCATGCTTAGCAGTCTAAGCCTGATTTCCATGGGGTCCATTTTTCCAAGTTCTTAAAGCAATACCAATAGCCAGTTAGTGCCTTCCTCAAAGTTTTGAACTTATCTTTGCAAGGCTCATCCAGTGCATTTTTAGGTTCTTACATTCTCTCTTATTTTTTTCCTGTCAGCTACTGGGGATAGTAGCTAGTGTCTGCAGTTGCAAGGTCTATATTATTTCAGTGTTGCCTATTTTTCAAGTTCTGCAATACCTGTAAAAATAATTTCCTATCTTGAAATATATGCTGAGATGCCCAGTGTGGTTTCTGTTTTTCTTAATGTGCCTCAAAGAGAGGGAAAGATATAACAACCAATGAAATAATATAAAAAATAAATAATGAGGTTAGAGAAAGAGAGACAGAGGTAGATCAGATGGAAGAAGAGGAAGGAAAAAAGGAGAGAGAGAAGGAAGGAAGGTCATAGAGTGGAATTACATAGGTTACAAAACAAGGTAACGAAAGAAGTTGACTGAGTTAAGTAGTGAAATTTTATATAATACTAGAGGCCTGGTGCACGAAATTCATGCACTGGAGGGGAGGGTGTCCCCCAGCCTTGCCTGTGACCTCTCACAGTGCAGGAGCCCTGCAATTGATCGCCCCAAAGAGATAGGCCCTTCCCACCCATCTGGGGCTCCTTGATGGATTGCCCCAAAGAGGTAGGCCAGAGCCGCGGGCCCTGCCTCCATACCGCACAAGCAGCGTCAAGCCCCTGCCCACCCCCGCGCGCCTGCTGAGCATGCAGCCTCCTGGTGATCGCTTGTTGAGGCATGAGGGTGTCATGGTGTGAGGGCATCATGACCACATAGGCTTTTATTAATAGGATGATCGGAGAAACACTAAAAGAATGGGACACTAGAGTGAACACTGTACAACTGAAAAGGATTTATGAGTAAGAGATCAAGGAGAGACTTTCACAAAGAGAAAGCAATAAGTATAAAGCAATCTAAGCAAGAATGCAATTGGCTTTAAAAATGGCTGTGGCACATTTACATAGAGAATAATGAATACATTAAAAATGTAGAAGATGAATCTGAAGAAGTTTGCAGATAGAAGATTGTATATGCCTCGGAGGCTATTTTTAGGGGTTAGTTTTTAACTAAGATAAATCTTGGGGCTTAGGGCACAGCCCCCTCCCCACACACACACACACATACACACCAAAAATGTTTCTAAATAAAACACACACAAAAATAGACATATTGTTCTAAATTTCATGAAAATATAGACAATGTATACTAATTGAATTTATGATTAGTGGCTACTCTGACATTCTATTCTATTTTCTAAATTAACTATTTAATTAAATATCATCTCAATCCAACAAATATAAAGTATATATTAATAAAAAGACCATTTCCTAGTACATTTCTTAACCCAAATTGAGAAGTGAAGTAAATGCTCAATAATTATTTATTAAATTTAATTCACCTTTTAAAGTTTGGGATTGAAATTTATACCTAGCATTTGTTTATGAATTTAATTCCAAATAGGAAAATAAATGTGATTACTATGTATTCAATAGTGAACCTGCTTCTAGCAAAGCATGGACATAGCTAACTCAAAACTCATTTTTCCTGTAGTAGATCAGACCTCTGGCCAAAAGATAGAAGCAAAGAAATACAAGCTGTTAGCTTATGACAGAAATGGTTGAAGAAGTAATATCTGTTTCAGTAGGGGACATAAAAGCCTGGTGCAATACTGATCAATGTTACAGTGATTTTGCCATCAGTTTAGTAAAGACATATTTTCAGCATGGAGCATGGAGCATAACATAATGCAACACACCCTGCAAAGTAGAATTGGTATGAGGCTGGGTGCACCGGGATTGCTGCTATGGAAATGCTGACTTCTCCATTAAAAAGTTTGAGCCTAAATTTTGTTGAAATCCAGATGGTTGATTTAAAGCATACCAAAAAGGAGAACCATGAAATGTTCTTAAAGTGTTGAAATGTAATTGAAGTGTCAACTGATTTTTTATTTGCAAGGTAAGCAGTGTTTCATGATATCCTTTTTATTTTTATGTAAAGAAACCGAAAAGCATTTCTTAGTGGAACCAGAGGGCTTAATAATGAGAGAGAACTTTTGAGGCAATAACAGTCAAATTGAAAAGTCGTTTTCCAAAATATGATCGAAAAGAGGACAGAGACATCTAGCAAAATAATGTTTCTTCCACCGTGAAGGTAACTTGTTCTGTGAAGTTTAATTCTCTGCTGTGTATTAATCTATGTAATTGTGTAATGGTTCTGGCATACATGCTTCATTCTATCAATTCAACCAAGGTGTTTTTGAGTGACATTACACATGGAAGATACAATTAATGATATTAGCAGCAGTAGAAGAGGGAGAAAAAATTAAACTGATATAAAACAAAGTTTTTCTACCTGTTTTACCATCTACTGATAGATATTACTTTCTGGGAAAAATTAACAAGTGAAAAATAATTGAAAATGCAATGAAAGTTTTGTAGTTGCAAATAAGAAAACAGATGCCATTTTGATGGCTGTCTTTATTTTTTTCCATATAAAAGATAGAAGTAATCATTATGACATTAAGTACATCATATTGTTGTTATACACTACATTGAAACAATTGTAAGTCATTACTGATTTCTGAGATAACTGTGTTTGGACCCACAGTTATATCATTTTTAGGGATAATAAAAAATAGAAAACACATCATCAATCTATATCCCTAAAAATAATTTTCCAGGAAAATCATGAAAGACATTTTTGCCAGAGAGAAGATAATTTACTCTCAATATAAAATTTATTGTTTATCACTTCAAAATATAAATTGATTCAAATTTCTTATCATGTAAATTTCTGGTACCAATAAAATAACAGTTTATGCTTTATTAAATCATTTTATAATTTACAGTGGGCTCAATTCAATTTAATTTACTATTTCTCAACATGTTTTGAGCACTTACATGATGTTTTGTGTTATTTTAGGTATAAAGATACATAGATAAATCATCATTATCTTCATTTGCTTGCATTCCAGTGAGTGAGAAACCTAAAGATGTAATTATGATATAAAATGAGATTTTAGATGATAAAAGTTTACAAGAAGTGCCTCAGGAGCATAGGGAAATTTAGTTTTGTCTGATTTTAGACATAAGGGGGTTTCAGGTTTTGTTGTTGTTATTGTTTATTATTTTAATCCTCACCTGAGAAGTGAGGATATTTTTTCCATTATTTTTAGAAAAAGCATACGGGGAGGGTGGGAGACAAAGAGAGAGAGAGAAAAAAATATTAATGTGAGAGAGACACATCAATTGGTTGCCTCCTGCACATTCTCAGTCTGGGGAGGCAATCGAACCTGCAAACCAGTATGTGCCCTTTACCGGGAATCGAACATACTAC
>NW_005367809.1:1417439-1422790 GCF_000412655.1 Myotis brandtii | reverse complement strand
ATATATATATTTAATCAAAGTTAAAGTGATAACATTGTAATTAGCTAGTTATTAATAACAGGAAAGGAGCAAAGCGGGGAGTCAGACATTGTAGGCATGTCATTTGGGCAGTTTTGCCAGGAAGCTTCAGTTTCACACTCCTTAGGGATCCAACACAGAGAAGGTAGATGCATGCCCAGTAAAGCTGGGGAGACTAGGGAAGGTGCATGTTGTCAGTCACACCTGGGAACAGAAGTCATTGGCCCGAATGGGCATGGCCACTGCAAGCACATGGACATTTGGGGATACATAATCCCTTCAACACGGGAATGATCTCTTGGGCACTCTTGGGACTCTTGTTGCTTGTATGCTCCTGGCTTGCTCTTGGCTACATTGTAATTAGCTAGTTATTAATAACAGGAAAGGAGCAAAGCAGGGAGTCTGACATTGTAGGCATGTCATTTGGGCAGTTTTGCCAGGAAGCTTGTTTCGCACTCCTTAGGGATCCAACACAGAGAAGATAGTTGCATGCCCAGTAAAGCTGGGAGACTAGAGAAGGTTCATGTTGTCAGTCACACCTGGGCACAGAAGTTATTGGCCCGAATGGGCATGGCCACTGCAAGCACATGGACATTTGGGGATACATAATCCCTTCAACACGGGAATGATTTCTTGGGCACTCTTGGGACTCTTGTTGCTTGTACGCTTCTGGCTTGCTCTTGGATTCCTTGTATTTTCTCATTTGGCCCATGGCCATGTGGACTCCACACACAACAAACTACTGGACTGTAGCTAGCCTGATGCTGCATTAAACTATGTAAATATGGAGTGGAACTCTGGACACTGGCTCTGATTTTAGCTCTACTGAAACCACAGCTACACTTCTATGACTGGACTAGGGGAAATGGGACTTTTTCCATGGAAATAAAGCTTTCTACTATATCTCATTCTTCAATGGTGATGCTGATTTCAGAGGTAGCCCAAGAACTCCACCCCCAATAGCAACAGGGAGAGATGAACTGCTCTTCTATCCTATAACAGAAGTACAATATTATATTAGTTTGAGGTGTCCAACATAGTGATTAGACACCTATATAACTTACAAAGTGATCACCCCAATAAGTCTAATACTCATCTGACGCCATATATAGTTATTACAATATTATTGACTATATTCCTTATACTGTACTTTACATCTTCAATGACTAATCTGTAACACCAATTTGTACTTTAAAAAAATATTTTTATTGGTTTCAGAGAGGAAGGCAGAGGGAGAGAGAGATAGAAACATCAATGATGAGAGAGAATCATTAATCAGCTGCCTCCTGCACACTTCTTACTGAAGATAGAGCCCACAATCTGGGTATGTGACCTGACCTGGAATCGAACCATGACCTCCTGGTTCATAGGTGGATGCTCAACCACTGAGCAACCGTGGCCAGGCCCAATTTGTACTTCTTAATCTCCCCAACTTTTCCACCTATCCTTGCAACCTCACTCTCATCTATCACCTGTTAAAATGTTCTCTGTATCTATGAATCTGTTTCTATTCTACTTGTTCATTTATTTTGTTTTAGATTCAACATATAAGCAAAATAATCTGGCATTTGTCTTTCCCTGTCTGACTTATTTCACTCATAGTACCCTCTATGTTGATCCCTGTTGTTGCAGATGGCAAGATTTCAATCTTCTTTGTAGTTAAGTCATATTCCATTGCATATATGCACAACTTCTTCTTTATTCATTCATCTCTTGATGGAAACTTAGATTGCTTCCATATCTTGGCTATTGTAAATGATGCTGCAATTCTAGTAAACATATGGATGTACACATCTTTCCAATTTAGTGTTTTGGGTTTCTTTGGATAAATATCCAGAAGTGGAATTGATAGGCCCTTCTTTGTCTCCTCTTATAGCCTTTGTTTTAAAGTCTATTTTGTGTGATATGAGTATTGCTACTACAGTTTTGTGGATTGTTGGATTTTCATCTTCATTCAATATCTTTTTTTCAACCCTTAAAGTGCTTTCAGTCTGTGTTTGTCTTTTGATCTGAAGTGAGTCTCTTATAAATGACATGTAAGGATCTTGTGTTGTTATTCACTCAGCCACCATATGTCTTTTGATTGGAGAATTTAATCTATTTGCATTTAAAGTCATTGTTGATAGACATGTATTTATTGCTATTTTATTATTCATATTTTTCCTATTCCCCTCCTTCTTCTTAAAGAAGACCTTTTAACATTTCTTGCAATACTGGTTTGGTGGTGATGAACTACTTTAGTTTTTCTTTGTCTGGGAATTTCTTTATCTGTACTTTGGTTCTAAATGAGTCAGATTATTTAATCTATCCCTTCCCTTGTTCCAGAAATAGGGGATTAAAAATCAATTTCATGACTTTCATGACCCCTCAGTAATTTGGTCCATATATGACTGATGTGCATGCTGATAACTTACTAAGGTGGACTTTGCATTGGGGGGATATTAAAACCCTGGGTCATTGATGACCTTGGCCAGTTACTTGTGAAAATCCCAGTTTTTACTCCCAGTGTAGTGACCTGCTTGGACACTAGGGGTCCCCAATACTGGGTCTACATATAGTGTAAGACCTAATAACTAGATATGACTCCCAGATCATATACATTTGCCACACATCCCTTCCTGTGCTTTACTCACTTTTAATGAACTGGCTCAATTTGAGGCCCTTAGAAACCTCCTGTATACACTATTCCTGCTACCTCCTAAAATATGCTAAGGGTTGGTATGCACCAAATGAGCAGTACCTTTACAGGTCTGTGTGCTAGTAGCAGGAGAGGAAGGTTCAACCTATCCAGAATTATTTTGATATTACTCCTTTCAGTGGTTGGGTTGGAGCCTTTTGAAAAAACAGTAGGAAATAAACATATATTTGGCATATTATATGCTATTTCAGAATCTGATAGCTAGTACATAATCATATGCCATCTCAGAATTTGGCTCTATTTCTTTAAGGGTGTTCATGCTGCATAGCTTTCTTTCTTCTTTGGTCAAATGTGTTTATATACCTCAAAGCAGAATTTAGCCAATAATATCCACTGAAAGCTGGAAAGAAAGATTATACGTGGGATTTCAGAATGATTTTCCATAACCTATCAAATGTGTTAAAACAGGTTCACCTTATATCAGTTATTCATCTTAATTCCTTCAAGGGAAGATCAAACATTGAACATGATATAAACTTGTTCTAGGGCCTGTTAGGTGACTATAGCTGGTGGTGAGGGTTTGGAACCATCCACTCAGAAGGTTGAGGGACTGGAGATAATTCAACCTTCCTTCCCACCTGCTCACCTCTGAGGGACATCTTTCTCTACTCTTCTTGGCTAAAGCAGGAAAATCAACTCATTTGAGGGTAATATCACATCAAACTGTTTTACACCTTTGATTACTTAACTTCTCAAAACTAATGAACTTTAG
Organism: Myotis brandtii; assembly: GCF_000412655.1. NCBI lineage: Eukaryota > Metazoa > Chordata > Mammalia > Chiroptera > Vespertilionidae > Myotis > Myotis brandtii. Next base: position 1,419,362 of record NW_005367809.1, on the reverse strand, counting down.
TCATATCATCAGTGATAATTAAAAGCCCAAACTCTGGATTATGCATGTTAGATCAAAAGAACAACAGCCAAAAAGAACCAATTAAAGGTAGTGGCAACCCCCACTTCCCAAAATGCTTGAGAAGTTTGAGGAGCAATAATCTTGACAGGGGCCACTGTTGACTGTGATGTAGATTTGGGTTTTAGGATGGTTGTTATGTCATGACTATGAGGCTGGTACATTGATGGCTTCTTAAGATACCAGGAGTCCAGGAAAAGAGAAGACTGATTATAAAAAAAAACACCAAAAGAGGCTTTGAGCATCCCTGTAGATTCAGAAAGCTGTAATGCTGAAGAAAAAGTGGTTTCCAGAGGGACCCTGAGAGACAAGAACAGGATCTCCTCAGCTGGCTGCCAGGGGAAATACATGTCTGCTTTCGAGGCAGAAAAATGAGGATGACGTTCAGGCCTAGAGAGAAAGAGTCTTTCTTCCTCTCTGACCAAGATTTGAGTCACATGATTTGTCAATAGCTCACTTCAGGAACAGAAATGAGATTGGAAACAATTACAATAGATTATAATGGGGGTGATGGTGATGATGAGTGTCTTTTATTGGGCATGCACCTTGAGCCTGTCCCTCTGCTGAGCTCACCAGCAGTGCCTCAGGCTCCCAACACTCAGGCAGCATCAGGCCACCTCAATTCCCCACCTGCAGATGAGGGGAGTGAGAATCAGTGGAGTTAGTCAGCTGGGCCAAGGTCATGATGCTAGAAAGTGGCAGAGCTGGGATTGGTCGTGTTTACATTTGTATGCAGTTTAATGAGAAAGCTAATGACAACACGCTCACTTCAGGAACAGAAATGAGATTGGAAACAATTAAAATACTCTTAGGATCATAATGGTGGTGATGTGATGATTAGTGTCTTTTATTGGTCATGCACCGTGAGCCTGTCACTCTGCTGAGCTCACCAGCAGTGCCTCAGGCTCCCAACACTCAGGCAGCATCAGGCCATCTCACATCCCCACCTGCAGATGAGGGAATTGAGAGTCAGTGGAGTTAGTCAGCTGGGCCAAGGTCATGATGCCAGAAAGTGGCAGAGCTGGGGTTGGTCATGTTTTAATTTGTATGCAGTTTAATGAGAAAGCTAATGACAACATAGTAACATTTTCATGTAGTGTAGGTGCCATAATGGAAAAGGCTATTATCCTGAGATTTTGAATTTCTCACTCTTTAGTGGCATTATTTTTTATGGTAGAGTGTATAAATTTATTAGATATGCAGCTCTTTGTTTTGCTCCAATTACCACTTTTGTTTCACAAAATATAAAAAAAAAAGTTGGAGTTTATATATTACCATTATTTTTCAATTTTTATTTTTCTGTTATATGATACTAGAGGCCTGATGCACAAAATTCATGCAAGGGGCTCGGCCCCCCACCGCCATGGCAGCTGTCTCTGTCTCGGCCCATGTCACCACGGCTTCTTCTGGAAGGCTGTCCAGTCTAATTAGTATATTACGCTTTTATTATTATAGATTAGAAGATATGGGGAAAACTCAGAACACATTTTATGTTTGTATTTTACTATTAAACTTGAAAAAAGTACTTGAAATTAGAAAAAATAATTATTATCAAATAAAGTGGCCAGCAATATAAAGATGCAACCAAATAAGCTAAGACATATAATATATTGATAAGCTTTTCTTACTACTTTCAAGGATTGCTGTAATTATCTAACTTTTGTCACAGACTAGTAGTCTGAACAGAGAGTTTGCTCTCTCCTATTTCGTATTCCCTTGTGCATAACTTTCTGTGCTGCTGCTTTTGAAGAAATTGTATATAATTTCTTGTCTGTATCAAGGGGCTACATTCTGTTGAAAGGACCTAAACTTAATGACTTAATAATTGTCTAGGTGCAGTGGTCGGCAAACTGCGGCTCAGCAAAC
>NW_005367809.1:1407647-1416878 GCF_000412655.1 Myotis brandtii | reverse complement strand
ATTTGTATGCAGTTTAATGAGAAAGCTAATGACAACATAGTAACATTTTCATGTAGTGTAGGTGCCATAATGGAAAAGGCTATTATCCTGAGATTTTGACTTTCTCACTCTTTAGTGGCATTTTTTTTATGGTAGAGTGTATAAATTTATTAGATATGCAGCTCTTTGTTTTGCTCCAATTACCACTTTTGTTTCACAAAATATAAAAAAAATGTTGGAGTTTATATATTACCATTATTTTTCAATTTTTATTTTTCTGTTATATGATACTAGAGGCCTGATGCACAAAATTCATGCAAGGGGCTCGGCCCCCCACCGCCATGGCAGCTGTCTCTGTCTCGGCCCATGTCACCACGGCTTCTTCTGGAAGGCTGTCCAGTCTAATTAGTATATTACGCTTTTATTATTATAGATTAGAAGATATGGGGAAAACTCAGAACACATTTTATGTTTGTATTTTACTATTAAACTTGAAAAAAGTACTTGAAATTAGAAAAAATAATTATTATCAAATAAAGTGGCCAGCAATATAAAGATGCAACCAAATAAGCTAAGACATATAATATATTGATAAGCTTTTCTTACTACTTTCAAGGATTGCTGTAATTATCTAACTTTTGTCACAGACTAGTAGTCTGAACAGAGAGTTTGCTCTCTCCTATTTCGTATTCCCTTGTGCATAACTTTCTGTGCTGCTGCTTTTGAAGAAATTGTATATAATTTCTTGTCTGTACCAAGGGGCTACATTCTGTTGAAAGGACCTAAACTTAATGACTTAATAATTGTCTAGGTGCAGTGGTCGGCAAACTGCGGCTCAGCAAACCTCGGCTCGTGAGCCACATGCGGCTCTTTGGCCCCTTGAGTGTGGCTCTTCCACAAAATACCAACTTCTGCGCGTGGGCCACGAAGTTTCAATCGCACTGTACGTGCTCGCCCGCATGTGGTATTTTGTGGAAGAGCCACACTCAAGGAGCCAAAGAGCTGCATGTGGCTCGCGAGCCGTGGTTTGCCAACCATGGGTCTAGGGATGTCGGTCACAATGATCAATTTTGAATGTACGTTACATGTAGAGTAAGATGAAAGACAAAAGAAACTAAACACGAACAGAAATTTAAGTATCTTTTTCATAATGCTTCTTTCTAGCAAGAAGAGGAAAATATGCCTGGTATGTGCCAAGCAGCCAGCCAGCTACATGATTGGCATATATTATCTACCTTCAACCTCAAAATGACCAAGACAAATAGAGATTATTAATCCATATTTAACAGCTAGGGAAATTGAAATCTCAAGAAGTTAACTAACTTCCCTCACTATAATGTAGCTGGGAAATAATAAAGAAAAGATTTCAAGTGAAGACTACAACATATCAAGGGGAACACTATGTGTATGATTGTCTAACCACTAAATTGTATACCTGAACCAATACAAAATAAATTGAAAGAAAAAAAATTACAATGCCTCAAAAGCAATGCTCCTTAAAAACACAATTGTTTAAAAGTTGTTTGCATCAATATCCCATTTCAAAAGTGTTCTAGAATTATCTGAATCTGAAAACATATAGGTATTATGAGATATTTTAATATTTTCCTATGTTAACGTAAAATACCATTGAAACCTGTAAAGAGTTTTTGTAGTTTATTTGAGCCAAACTGTTGACATATGCTGGGAAGCAAAACGTCAATGAATTGAGATAATGCTTCGGAGAATAGTGGGTTACATCTGTATTTATACATTGCAATCAAAGGAAGGGACGTAGGTAGGTTACATGAAATCCATTGGTGATAGCTTAGAGAGGAGGGAGAAAGCAAAGTGGGGAAACCCCTGGGATTGGATAAAAAGTAAAATAATAGACACATACTTAAGTGGGTGCAGGAACAATTAACATGATAATGAAGGAATTTGTGGTATCTGTCCTGGAGCCCAGCACATTTGGTTGTGCCCCAGGGGCTCAAGAAAAAGGGAAGTTACAAGTTACCCAGACATTTCAAGGGTAGGTTATTATAGATGCAAAAAGACAGATAGGCTCAGTTAAGGTAAAGGTTGACCTTGTCAGTGAAGATACCAGCCTAGGATATAACTACTCACCATAACTGCTTTTAGTTAAAGTTTAATTTCAGACGATCCTTTGTGGTTACTTTAGGTCTCTGAGTTTGCAAGACTGTCATGCAGGTCTTCCCTGAGCTTGTCAGGTTAGCATGTGGCCCCTTTTGTCCACACCTATCATTGTTAATGTTTTATTATTCTTTTTTAACAAATAGTGTTTCTCTTATTTCAGACGATCCTTTGTGGTTACTTTAGGTCTCTGAGTTTGCAAGACTGTCATGCAGGTCTTCCCTGAGCTTGTCAGGTCAGCATGTGGCCCCCCTTGTCCACACCTATCATTGTTAATATGTTTTATTACTCTTTTTTAACAAATAGTAAGTGTTTCTCTTGGCAATTGCTCATTCTCCTGCAATCACATAGAATACAAAAGACAGTGAAATCAGATAGTTGGTCACTGAATGTGATTACATTTGAATTGAGGGCACTTTATTGCCTACTTCTGGATTAATTTCACATTTCAAAATTTATAGAAACAAACATTGTCAGAATTGTGATAATATTGCTTACATTAGCATCCTTAAGCTTTTCCAAGCAGTGATTACATCACTGTATTTCAATTTATTTCTCATTCTTATGGTCAACATATTTATCATTACATTACGGTCTTTATTCTTCTGACACGTTGATCACACCTCTTTGTCCCTACTTACATTTCTGGTGGTTGACAGTAATTATCTGATATTGTAGTTGATATTTATGAGCTCTACCCTTATTTCTATTACTAAAATTTTAGAAAAGATACTTAAGTAATAAGGCACTCAATTTCCTCATGTAAAAAATGGGGAAAATAAATTACTTTTTTCATAAGACTGTTGTGAAAATTAAATTAGAAAATATCTTAGAGGATTACCTCAAGTTGTGGTACAATATGTTTAATATATATATCTTCGCAATACTTAATAGTATTTGTATTGTGGCACTCAGTGCTTAATATAAAATATCAATTGTTTTAAATCCTATGGAAATGTATACATCTCTTGCAAGATCATTATGACACTGTACCTATAGAGCTGATGCACACAATTGCACAGACTATGCAATGTGAAAGTCCAGGTAGCATCATATGCATAGATTATAATCTGGATTACATCTGGATGTAGTACAATGCACTGATTCCTGAATCTAGGAGAATAAAACCAGAACCTCCCCAACAGAGTATCATATTCTATCTCCAAGTCTCTTATATCTAAAGTGATAAGCTTGCCTATTCTAAAGCAAGTTCATTTTTTAAATTTTTCTTGAATATATTGGAGTGACATTTGTTAATAAAATTATATAGGTTTCAGGTGTACAATTCTATAATATATCATCTGTATATTGTATTGTGTGTTCACTACCCAAAGTCAAGTCTCCTTCTGTCACCATTTCTTCCTCTTTATCTATTTCTACCTCCCTCACCCCCCTTTCCCTCTGATAATTATCATACTACTAGTGGCCTGGTGCACAAAACTCGTGCATGGGGGAGGAGTGTTCCTGGTGCATGAAATTCATGCATGGGGGAGGGGTGTTCCTCAGCCCGGCCTGTACTCTCTTCAATCTGGGACCTCTCAGAGAATGTCCTACTGCCGGTTTACAGGGATCGGGCCTAAACCGGCAGTTGGACATCCCTCTCGCAATCTGGGACTGCTGTCTCAACTGCTCACCCTCTGCCTGCCGGCTTGATTGCCCCCTAACTGCCCTCCCCTGCCAGCCTGATCGCCCCCAACTGCCCTCCCTTGCAGGCCTGATAGCCCCTAACTGATCTCCCCTGTCAGCCTGATCGCCCATAACTGCCTCTGCCTCAGCCCCTGCCACCATGGCTTTGTCCAGAAGGACATCTGGAAGATGTCTGGCCTAATTAGCATATTACCCTTTTATTAGTATAGATTAGCTTTAATATGATTATGAAAGTCTACTTAAAATTATTCGTACACTATAGTGTACAAATAAAAAATAACATCAAAATGACTACTATAGGCATTGTAATGAGGAAGAAAAAAAGCAGGAGACTGAAAACACAATTTTTCTTTCAGTCTTCCATGTGGCATCTTTTTAAAAGACCTGTCTGCACATCTTTCAAGGTGGCTGTTAGACTTTCAAAATGATGGTCTAATAAGAGGACTAGCAACTTGATCTGTTCACTCTACCTCAGCCCTGCCACCATGGCTTTGTCCAGAAGAACGTCCAGAAGGTCTCCCAGTCTAATTAGCATATTACCCTTTTATTAGTAGAGATAGAGGCCTGGTGCATGGGTGGGGGCCGGCTGGTTTGCCCGGAGGGTGTCTCGGATCAGGGTGGGGGTTCCCTTGGGGCGTGGGGCCTGTGGTGGTTTGCAAGCCGGCCATGCTCCCATGGGGTGAGGGTCCCTGGTGGGGTGTCATGGCCAGCCTGGTGAGGGGCTGAGGGCTGTTTTCAAGCTGGCCATACCCCCTTCAGGGTTGGGGTCCCCACTGGGGTGCCTGGCCAGCCTGGGTGAGGGGCTGAGGGCTGTTTGCAGGCTGGCCAAGCCTCCAAGCAGGGACCCTCACCCCATGAGGGTGTGGCCATCCTGGGTGAAGGGCCTGATGGGCCACACCCCCTTCAGGGTGGGGGTCCCCGCTGGGGTGTCTGGCCAGCCTGAGGGAGAGGCTGAGGGCTGTTTTCAGGCTGGCCACAGCCCCTTCAGGGTGGGGGTCCCCACTGGGGTGCCTGGCAAGCCTGGGTGAAGGGCTGAGGGCTGTTTGCCAGCTGGCCACTGCCCCGGGAAACCCAGGCTCCCAGACCCTCCTTGAGCGGAGGCCACACTGGCTAGAAGCAGGTATCTGGGATATGTTTGTCTTCTATAATTGAAACTTTGTATGCTTGAGCGGAGCCCACAGCCTTGCAGGGCAGGCGGGAAGCTTGGCTTCCTCCATCACCAGGGGCAACCTAAGTCTCCTGTTTGCTCCAACTCTGTGGCCGCCACCTCTTGGTTGGGTTTATTTGCATACTCACTCCTCATTGGCTGGTGGGTGTGGCTTGTGGACATGGCTTGTGAGTGTAGCAGAGGTATGTTCAATTTGCATGTTTCTCTTTTATTAGATAAGATTGTCTATATCTATGTAATCTCTTCACCTTTTTCACCCAGTCATGCCAACCCCCTCCCCTCTGCAGCTGTCAGTCTGTTCTCTGTGTCAATGAGTCTATATCACCTCACACCTGTCAGAATGACTATCATTTAATATATCAACAAACAACAAGTGTTGTCTAGGGTGTGAAGAAAGGAAACCTTTGTGTACTATTGTTGGGAATACAGATTGGTGCAGCCACTATAGAAAGCAGTATGGAGGTGCCTCAAAAAATTAAAAATGGAACTGCCTATGACCAAGCAATTCTACTTCTGGGTATATATCCAAAGAAACCCAAAATAGCGATTCAAAAGAATACATGCACCTCTATGTTCATTGTAGTGTTATTTGCAATAGCCAAGATTGGAAGCAGCCCAAGTGCTCATCAGCAAGTGAATGGATAAAAAAGCAGTAGTACATTTACACAATGGATTACTATTCAGCCATAAAAAAAAATAAGGAAATCTTACCTTTTGAAAAAGCATGGATGGACCTGGAGAGTATAATGCTAAGGGAAATAAATGAAAGAAAGCAATGTAGATGTAGTTTATGAATGTGAAGGAGCTATGTCCTGAAAAGATAGGCCCCTTTCTAGGCCCAAAGGATGATGAATAATGGTTGAATTAGGTAAGTGTGGCAATCTTGTTCCCCTATGCCATCATTTGGTTTAACGAAATGGGCAAATTGGAGAGTTCTGACCAATGATATATTAGGGATGTTAGGCTGGATGGACCTATATAAAAGGACTTCTATTGTACTAAGAAAATAATGTGTACAGAAACACTTCCTCTTTTTTTTTCCCTTTGGATGCAAGTCATGTGAGCAAAAGTGGACTGTAAGGGAAATAGTCATTTTAATCATGATATAACAAGCTTGTGGATAAAAGAAGAAACTTGAGGCCTGGCAAAGGAAAATGTAGAAAGACAAGAGATCCTGAATGAAATTAAGAATTAGTAGCACCTACCTCCCATTTTCTTGTGTGTAATTTTGGTTGGGATTTTTATTAATTATAGGTAAAAACATCCTGATATATTCAAATAACCTGACATTTTTATGTTTTTTTTAATGCCAATAAATTTTACAAGGTGAGTTTTAACTGCTTTTTCTCTGCTTCCTGAGTCTGCTTTATTTGAAACAGCATATTTTCCACTTCTCTTTTTCTGACCATCTCATTTTTTTATTGTTACATATTTTTCAGTGTAAAAAGCAAATAAATTTTCAACTATTATACACATTTTTTTATCTCTATATTTCCTCATCTTAGAAAGGGCATAGCATATTCCTCAAAGGTTATTGTGAAGACCTAAAATAATCATAGAAACATTCTCCACCTCTATTAAATTGCCTTTTAGTCTTCCAGAGGGTAAAAAATATATAGATTAGCTTAAAAAGAGTTTTAAAAATGTTATGTACACAAATAAATATTGATTTTAGAACATTTTTAAAACACACTTAGAAGTAAACAGGTCTTTTCTGCTGTATATTATTTTCCAAATGCCACCTTTATCCTGATGTATCAGTACTAAATGTGCAATCTTTATATAAATAAATTATTTGTTAAGGTAGATAGATTAAAGAAAAAATATTTACAAGTTCTGACCATATTGTGATGTAAATAACATTTTAATTATTAGAGTAATAAAAATTCAATGATGCTTCTTCTGTTTTAGGAAATTTCATTGTTTGTCAGAAAATTACAACTTAACCCAAGGTCTCTAAACAAATGAGGCATTTTATTTGGGGGTTTCCCTTAGGTCTGTATTGGCTGGGAATGTTTGTTTCAATGTTAATATTTACTCACATAAAGTTGGTATCTGTCTCTATCTCTGTCCCTTTCTGTTTTTTTGTGTGGTTTTTTTTTTTTACTTTTTGTATAAAATGAGCACAATTTAAGAGTTTTTACCTTGTGAAATATAATTACTTGCTTATAAAAAACACATTTTCAATATGGCAACACAAGTGGCTTCATAAAGACTGCTTCTTATTCCAGTCACTATTCACTGCTCCACACCTCATCTCATTGTAAACCTCACTCATCAACTCAATTAAATAAGTTGATACTATCTCACTTTTACATGTGGGATTTCAGATTCAAAGAGGCATGAAGAATGATCACATGAACATGTAGCACAGTTTATTAAATACAATATTTGATAATATGGAAATTTCTTTTCTTTTTTATTTCAAGCTCCTGACATTGCTGCTTCCATTTCCCTACTTTTTTCCAGGTATCTGACAAAATTCATAGTATATTGTAATTTAACAATGAACACCTAACTGCTAAATCAAACACTGGATTTTTCAGGCAATTCACCTTCATCTTCAAATGCCCCTTGGAGTTTGATAATAGAATTCATGTAGCATCTCAATAAAGCTATATATTTACATTTATTGAGAATTTACATTCCACTTTCTCAATTTCATTTTTTTTATTTTTATAAATAATTATACTAGAAAATTTAAGTTATTGCCATTTAATATTTGAGACAACTGAGGTTCAGAGAGTAAAATGTAATTGGTGCTGAATTCAATTATTAACTTTGATATTTTTTTCTTCCCAGACATGTTCATAGATGTTCGTATACTATTTAAAGAATATATTATAGCACATTAGTGATATTATTCCAATAAAAATATATTTACTGGGCACAAGTTTTCTGCCAGACCATATGCAAAACTTTCATCATACTATTTAATCTTCACAGCAATCCTGTGATTTAAACATCACTATTACTATTATTATCCTCAGTATTATTTTCTTTATAATTATTGATGAGGGTGAAACAAATTATCTCAAGAACCAATTAATAGCAGAACTTGGATTTAAACATAGCATTTCAGTTTAGAACCTCTAAATAAACAAATAACCACCTAACTTGCGTCACATTTTATTATCTGGTGAGTAGATTACCAGCTATATAATGCAAAGAACTATGGTTTTGATATGTATGTTTTCAGTACCTAACTATTGCTTACATTTTGGTGTTTTATCCAAGTTTTACATAAAATAATATTTAACTATATATATTAATAAGCTTTTCAATACACTGAAATCAAATGAGTAATTAAATTTTACTGTGACAAGAATATAAACTCTATGGGGCAGGTATTTATTTTCCCACAACTTCAGAACAATGCACCACATTTGGCAGTCATTTATTTAATAATTATTAAAGAGGTGGTTAGGTTTTACTATTATAGAGTGAATGTAAGGATGCTATATAGAGTGACATTGGGAGCATGGAGCAGAAAGAGAAACTAGATTTGGAGAAGAGAATTCAGGAGAACAAAGAGTTGCAAATTACTATCTACATTGGAGATGTTGGCAGCTGCTGCTTCCTTCTGCTACATTCAGCTTCTGATTCAGAGGTTTACAAAAAGCATGAAGTTATGAGATCAAAGGGTGGTGCTCCAGATGGCATAAACCATGACAATAGAGCAATTAAATGGGACTTTTTACTGAAATAAGTTTTCAATAGTTCTAAGGTCCCAGGAATGGGAGTTGATGTCATTTGGATTTTCACATTTCTCATAAACTTTATGAAATGCACATGCTTTATGTTTGGTATACATGCATAATTAATTATTTGTTCAAATTTCTTAATATAATTTTGCTGCAGAATTACTTGTCACAGATTTCAGGTTTTTTGGAAACATTGGAATAGATGGAAAGGTCAGGTATGAACCATAGCCAAAATGCAATAATAACTAAAATACTTTATTTTTCTTGAAAATTTTGAGCTACCTAAACATGGACTGTGCCGATGAATTCCTAATAAATATTTGCTTGCCATTAATGTAAATATATATAACAAGAAAATATATTGTTTTAAAATATATAACAATCACTTACGTATAATAGAATCATGAGGAAAATCTTAACCTCTCAATTGAAGTTGCTAAAGAATGCAGATAAGAATACTTGCCTTAAAATATAATCATATATCATTTTTAATATTTCTCACAAAATAATCACATAAAATTACTTACTAAATTTAAAAAGTTTTAAGAAAAGTAATATTTTATTAATTTATTCTCATCCTAAAATAATATAATTTAAATT
>NW_005367809.1:1404579-1407544 GCF_000412655.1 Myotis brandtii | reverse complement strand
ATTATATATTTACATGTATTAATAAATACATATGTCTATATTAAAATTGATGCCAATATAAGTTTATTCTCTGATAGAAACACCATTCATAGATTGGTTCTTTTTAAATAGCTGTTATAATTTAAAAACTAATACTTTTTTAGGTTTATTTTACTTAGAAAATTCCTTGATTAAAATATGCCATTTAAAAATATTTTCTGTTAAAATAGAACTTTAAAGATGTAAGTGGCATATGCCAATCAAATATTTTATGGATTCCTTTATCAATACACTAAGTATGTATTTATATTAAACAGATTAAAAATTAATCAAATATCCTGCAAAACATAATATATATTTATGATAGGTAATTCAAGCTAATTGTAAATTAAAGATTTCTGAATAAAGATCATGGCATGCAAGTGAACACTTTCATTTCTGTACATGTGAATTATTTTTACCTGAAAAATTATTATTCTAATTGAATACTAAATAATGTACTTAATAGAAGAATAACTGGGTAAATACCCTATATTCTAGACTTCTCATAATTAGATAGCTAAGAAGCATTTTTTATACATTAAATGTGGAGAGAAATACATCCTTCTTTAAAGCTATGGGAAAATAATATGTGGTAAGTTATAAGCTGAGATAGCTACATAGAAATATTTATAAACACTAGCTTATAAATGTCATAATAATGAACCACCAAGTTAACTAAAATGTAGTTTGAAATCATGCCTATTATATTTATTCTATTACACAAAGAAGCTCCCAAATTACTAAGGCAACACACAACAAAACATGTTTAATTGCTCTCTATTACAATGCCATTCTGATAACAAAATTTTATTTAATAATTGAACAATCATTTTCAAGTGCCTTAGGAGTACTACAGAAAATACAGAGATGAGTAATATATGCTTATTCAACTTCAAGGTGTTCATTTAGTGAGAGAGATACTAAGCAAAGCTATTCTATTGCAGAGCAGAATTAAGTAAATGCTATGAAAAATATAAGACATCTATGCAACAGCAGAGAAATGCAAGCAATTAATTTCCCTTGGAGAGAACTCGGGCAGCCAGTTTCAAGATTTAAAGCTCAGCTATAAAATGACTTGAGGGAAAACTAGATAAATCCAGCAATCCTTATTAGTTAGTGAAGAGTATTCTTAGAACCTGGTGCAGGTTATGCAATGGTTTTTAGCTTCATGAGCATTTTGACTACTTTCCTTTGTCTTTACAAGGATTTTAGTATAAACTGGAAGAAGCTCCAAGTACTCCTAGCCTGATGGCATTTAAAATTAAAATTTGCTGCTATTTCCTAAAAATATATATTAATGATATTATCTTCCCTCTCCAGCTGACCATATGCCTTCCATCCTTTATCTAGTTAGCTGATTCAATTGTAAAATGGTATCATAGGGGATATATACTAAACCTATTGATGAATCTGCTCACTTTCTCTGATTTATTTATTCCTGTTTAGTAAGTTTTTGTAAAGACAGTTTGCAGTTTTGTGGGATGGCACTTCTGATCAAGGTGGTGAACTGAGCCCTCACCTCATGCTCCCTCCTACTCCCCCGACAAACACATGGAGATGCTGGCTCAAATGTGAAAAAGAAAATGTCTTCAATTTTTATTAAATAAATCTTGAAACCAAAAACAGGGAAATAAATAATCAGAGCAGAAGGCATCTTAAATTAATATTCATATCGAAGAGATAGAAGTGAAACCCTCATAGTTATTAAGAGAAGATATTTGTCATAACAAATGGGGACTAATGGGACTCTGAAACTTGCAAGAGGCAGAGAGTCAAATTCCCATTGTTGCATTGTTTCTTTTATGAAGGCACAGTCCTTCTAATTATCCACAAGTAACTCCAAGCCATATTTTTTCATCCTCACCATTTAGAATCCACCATACTGTATACCTAATACCTGTTAAATGTTCCCAGATCCTATCCTACTGCCTCTTCTCCATTCATTAAGTTAGTTTTCTTTCTTTTGTTATTTCAATAATATCTAACTTGCTTTCTTAAAGCTGGATTTCTTCTATAATATTTTCTGCTTAGCAGTCATAATGATATTCTTATAATATGAATGTGAAGAAAAAATTCAGTGATCTTCCTCTTTCCTTGTATTCCATGGTTCTCCATTACCAGTGATGCTTAAACCATAGGAAGGAATAGATTGATCTGTTCATTTCAAGGCAAAATATACATTAAAATGAAAATTTTACCAACTAGTAATACAATTCTAATGCTGAGCTCACTGAAGGAAAATCCTGCCTATGGAACTCACTGAAGGAAAATCCTGAAGTTATATGAATGTTCAGTTTTGAATTAAAATTAAAAACTGTTTACAGTCAGGATTTTAAATTTTATGTTGGGTAATATATCAGATTATTTAATCAATTTAGATTTTGAAACCAAAATGTGTCAGTCAGTTTCAAAATGTGATGCAATATATATATCCTGAAACAGTCTATCAAATGTATTCTGTATGCATATTTTAGATCTGGAACATACCTTTAAATTATTTTCAGAGTAAAGTATCTCAAAAACCAAATTCATTTCTACATTCAAACTTAGTTTTCACATTTCTCCAATGTATATTCTCACCTGAAACCACATTAATTTGGATACATAAAATTAAAATACATATATATGTAACATTACCTTTTGTCTAATTTGTTTCTCTCATACATGCCAGGTAAAGAATATGTTATACTACTAGTGCCTTTAAAGTGGAGCACTACACAAGTTCCCCAGGGAAAAATTATCTTTTGTTTCAGTGGTTTGATTCAATTTGTATGATAATGTTTATGATTATTTTTATGATTGTTATTGTTAATTTTGGTATCTCTTATTCCTGGTCATAATGTAATTCTGTATATTCTCTAAGCACTCAGTGTTATTAGAGGGATATATAAATATATGCTATTTACTTATTTATCTATTTTTATAGCCATATATATATATATAT